>NC_135239.1:127370666-127383166 GCF_051348905.1 Ranitomeya variabilis | reverse complement strand
TGGGTTTCTAAAGTCTCCCTTAAAAAAAAAAAATACATAAAAAAACAGTGGGAGAGTAATATTGCCCTTTCAGCTTGTGTGCCAGTCTTGACTCCTGGGTGTGCCACCTCTCTCTCTCATTCAGTGGGCCATAGAAAGGCTATTTATTTTTTTGGTTTTTTTACTATTATTTGGTTTCTAAAGTCTCCCTGAAAAAAAAAAAAAAAAAAAAAACAGTGGGAGAGTAATATTGCCCTTTCAGCTTGTGTGCCAGTCTTGACTCCTGGGTGTGCCACCTCTCTCCCTCTCATTCAGTGGGCCATAGAAAGCATTTTTTTTTTTTTTTTTTTAAATATTATTGGGTTTCTAAAGTCTCCCTTAAAAAAAAAAAAAAACATAAAAAAACAGTGGGAGAGTAATATTGCCCTTTCAGCTTGTGTGCCAATCTTGACTCCTGGGTGTGCCACCTCTCTCCCTCTCATTCAGTGGGCCATAGAAAGCCTTTTTTTTTTTTTTTTTTTTAAATATTATTGGGTTTCTAAAGTCTCCCTTAAAAAAAAAAAAAATACATAAAAAAACAGTGGGAGAGTAATATTGCCCTTTCAGCTTGTGTGCCAGTCTTGACTCCTGGGTGTGCCACCTCTCTCTCTCATTCAGTGGGCCATAGAAAGGCTATTTATTTTTTTGTTTTTTTTAATATTATTTGGTTTCTAAAGTCTCCCTGAAAAAAAAAAAAAAACATAAAAAAACAGTGGGAGAGTAATATTGCCCTTTCAGCTTGTGTGCCAGTCTTGACTCCTGGGTGTGCCACCTCTCTCCCTCTCATTCAGTGGGCCATAGAAAGCCTTTTTTTTTTTTTTTTTTTTTAATATTATTGGGTTTCTAAAGTCTCCCTTAAAAAAAAAAAAATACATAAAAAAACAGTGGGAGAGTAATATTGCCCTTTCAGCTTGTGTGCCAGTCTTGACTCCTGGGTGTGCCACCTCTCTCTCTCATTCAGTGGGCCATAGAAAGGCTATTTATTTTTTTGGTTTTTTTACTATTATTTGGTTTCTAAAGTCTCCCTGAAAAAAAAAAAAAAAAAAACAGTGGGAGAGTAATATTGCCCTTTCAGCTTGTGTGCCAGTCTTGACTCCTGGGTGTGCCACCTCTCTCCCTCTCATTCAGTGGGCCATAGAAAGCCTTTTTTTTTTTTTTTTTTTTAAATATTATTGGGTTTCTAAAGTCTCCCTTAAAAAACAAAAAATACATAAAAAAACAGTGGGAGAGTAATATTGCCCTTTCAGCTTGTGTGCCAGTCTTGACTCCTGGGTGTGCCACCTCTCTCTCTCATTCAGTGGGCCATAGAAAGGCTATTTATTTTTTTGGTTTTTTTACTATTATTTGGTTTCTAAAGTCTCCCTGAAAAAAAAAAAAAAAAAAAAAAAAAAACAGTGGGAGAGTAATATTGCCCTTTCAGCTTGTGTGCCAGTCTTGACTCCTGGGTGTGCCACCTCTCTCCCTCTCATTCAGTGGGCCATAGAAAGCCTTTTTTAAAAAAAAAAAAAAAATATTATTGGGTTTCTAAAGTCTCCCTTAAAAAAAAAAAAATACATAAAAAAACAGTGGGAGAGTAATATTGCCCTTTCAGCTTGTGTGCCAGTCTTGACTCCTGGGTGTGCCACCTCTCTCCCTCTCATTCAGTGGGCCATAGAAAGCCTTTTTTTTTTTTTTTTTTTTAAATATTATTGGGTTTCTAAAGTCTCCCTTAAAAAAAAAAAATACATAAAAAAACAGTGGGAGAGTAATATTGCCCTTTCAGCTTGTGTGCCAGTCTTGACTCCTGGGTGTGCCACCTCTCTCCCTCTCATTCAGTGGGCCATAGAAAGCCTTTTTTTTTTTTTTTTTTTTTAAATATTATTGGGTTTCTAAAGTCTCCCTTAAAAAAAAAAAATACATAAAAAAACAGTGGGAGAGTAATATTGCCCTTTCAGCTTGTGTGCCAGTCTTGACTCCTGGGTGTGCCACCTCTCTCTCTCATTCAGTGGGCCATAGAAAGGCTATTTATTTTTTTGGTTTTTTTACTATTATTTGGTTTCTAAAGTCTCCCTGAAAAAAAAAAAAAAAAAAAAAACAGTGGGAGAGTAATATTGCCCTTTCAGCTTGTGTGCCAGTCTTGACTCCTGGGTGTGCCACCTCTCTCCCTCTCATTCAGTGGGCCATAGAAAGCCTTTTTTTTTTTTTTTTTTTAAATATTATTGGGTTTCTAAAGTCTCCCTTAAAAAAAAAAAAATACATAAAAAAACAGTGGGAGAGTAATATTGCCCTTTCAGCTTGTGTGCCAGTCTTGACTCCTGGGTGTGCCACCTCTCTCTCTCATTCAGTGGGCCATAGAAAGGCTATTTATTTTTTTGGTTTTTTTACTATTATTTGGTTTCTAAAGTCTCCCTGAAAAAAAAAAAAAAAAACAGTGGGAGAGTAATATTGCCCTTTCAGCTTGTGTGCCAGTCTTGACTCCTGGGTGTGCCACCTCTCTCTCTAATTGTGGGCCATACAAAGCCTTTTTTTTTTTTTTTTTTTAATATTATTGGGTTTCTAAAGTCTCCCTTAAAAAACAAAAAATACATAAAAAAACAGTGGGAGAGTAATATTGCCCTTTCAGCTTGTGTGCCAGTCTTGACTCCTGGGTGTGCCACCTCTCTCTCTCATTCAGTGGGCCATAGAAAGGCTATTTATTTTTTTGGTTTTTTTAATATTATTTGGTTTCTAAAGTCTCCCTGAAAAAAAAAAAAAAAACAGTGGGAGAGTAATATTGCCCTTTCAGCTTGTGTGCCAGTCTTGACTCCTGGGTGTGCCACCTCTCTCTCTCTCATTCAGTGGGCCATAGAAAGCCTTTTTTTAAAAAAAAAAAAATATATTATTGGGTTTCTAAAGTCTCCCTTAAAAAAAAAAAAATACATAAAAAAACAGTGGGAGAGTAATATTGCCCTTTCAGCTTGTGTGCCAGTCTTGACTCCTGGGTGTGCCACCTCTCTCCCTCTCATTCAGTGGGCCATAGAAAGCCTTTTTTTTTTTTTTTTTTTTAAATATTATTGGGTTTCTAAAGTCTCCCTTAAAAAAAAAAATACATAAAAAAACAGTGGGAGAGTAATATTGCCCTTTCAGCTTGTGTGCCAGTCTTGACTCCTGGGTGTGCCACCTCTCTCTCTCATTCAGTGGGCCATAGAAAGGCTATTTATTTTTTTGGTTTTTTTACTATTATTTGGTTTCTAAAGTCTCCCTGAAAAAAAAAAAAAAAAAAAAAAAAAAACAGTGGGAGAGTAATATTGCCCTTTCAGCTTGTGTGCCAGTCTTGACTCCTGGGTGTGCCACCTCTCTCCCTCTCATTCAGTGGGCCATAGAAAGCCTTTTTTTTTTTTTTTTTGAAATATTATTGGGTTTCTAAAGTCTCCCTTAAAAAAAAAAAAATACATAAAAAAACAGTGGGAGAGTAATATTGCCCTTTCAGCTTGTGTGCCAGTCTTGACTCCTGGGTGTGCCACCTCTCTCCCTCTCATTTAGTGGGCCATAGAAAGCCTTTTTTTTTTTTTTTTTTAATATTATTGGGTTTCTAAAGTCTCCCTTAAAAAAAAAAAAAATACATAAAAAAACAGTGGGAGAGTAATATTGCCCTTTCAGCTTGTGTGCCAGTCTTGACTCCTGGGTGTGCCACCTCTCTCTCTCATTCAGTGGGCCATAGAAAGGCTATTTATTTTTTTGTTTTTTTTAATATTATTTGGTTTCTAAAGTCTCCCTGAAAAAAAAAAAAAAACATAAAAAAACAGTGGGAGAGTAATATTGCCCTTTCAGCTTGTGTGCCAGTCTTGACTCCTGGGTGTGCCACCTCTCTCTCTCATTCAGTGGGCCATAGAAAGGCGATTTATTTTTTTGTTTTTTTTACTATTATTTGGTTTCTAAAGTCTCCCTGAAAAAAAAAAAAAAAAAAAAAAAAACAGTGGGAGAGTAATATTGCCCTTTCAGCTTGTGTGCCAGTCTTGACTCCTGGGTGTGCCACCTCTCTCTCTAATTGTGGGCCATACAAAGCCTTTTTTTTTTTTTTTTTTAATATTATTGGGTTTCTAAAGTCTCCCTTAAAAAACAAAAAATACATAAAAAAACAGTGGGAGAGTAATATTGCCCTTTCAGCTTGTGTGCCAGTCTTGACTCCTGGGTGTGCCACCTCTCTCCCTCTCATTCAGTGGGCCATAGAAAGCCTTTTTTTTTTTTTTTTTTTAAATATTATTGGGTTTCTAAAGTCTCCCTTAAAAAAAAAAAAATACATAAAAAAACAGTGGGAGAGTAATATTGCCCTTTCAGCTTGTGTGCCAGTCTTGACTCCTGGGTGTGCCACCTCTCTCCCTCTCATTCAGTGGGCCATAGAAAGCCTTTTTTTTTTTTTTTTTTTTTAAATATTATTGGGTTTCTAAAGTCTCCCTTAAAAAAAAAAAAATACATAAAAAAACAGTGGGAGAGTAATATTGCCCTTTCAGCTTGTGTGCCAGTCTTGACTCCTGGGTGTGCCACCTCTCTCTCTCATTCAGTGGGCCATAGAAAGGCTATTTATTTTTTTGGTTTTTTTACTATTATTTGGTTTCTAAAGTCTCCCTGAAAAAAAAAAAAAAAAAAAAACAGTGGGAGAGTAATATTGCCCTTTCAGCTTGTGTGCCAGTCTTGACTCCTGGGTGTGCCACCTCTCTCCCTCTCATTCAGTGGGCCATAGAAAGCCTTTTTTTTTTTTTTTTTTTAAATATTATTGGGTTTCTAAAGTCTCCCTTAAAAAAAAAAAAAAACATAAAAAAACAGTGGGAGAGTAATATTGCCCTTTCAGCTTGTGTGCCAATCTTGACTCCTGGGTGTGCCACCTCTCTCCCTCTCATTCAGTGGGCCATAGAAAGCCTTTTTTTTTTTTTTTTTTAAATATTATTGGGTTTCTAAAGTCTCCCTTAAAAAAAAAAAATACATAAAAAAACAGTGGGAGAGTAATATTGCCCTTTCAGCTTGTGTGCCAGTCTTGACTCCTGGGTGTGCCACCTCTCTCTCTCATTCAGTGGGCCATAGAAAGGCTATTTATTTTTTTGTTTTTTTTAATATTATTTGGTTTCTAAAGTCTCCCTGAAAAAAAAACAAAACCATAAAAAAACAGTGGGAGAGTAATATTGCCCTTTCAGCTTGTGTGCCAGTCTTGACTCCTGGGTGTGCCACCTCTCTCCCTCTCATTCAGTGGGCCATAGAAAGCCTTTTAAAAAAAAAAAAAAAAAAAATATTATTGGGTTTCTAAAGTCTCCCTTAAAAAAAAAAAATACATAAAAAAACAGTGGGAGAGTAATATTGCCCTTTCAGCTTGTGTGCCAGTCTTGACTCCTGGGTGTGCCACCTCTCTCCCTCTCATTCAGTGGGCCATAGAAAGCCTTTTTTTTTTTTTTTTTTAAATATTATTGGGTTTCTAAAGTCTCCCTTAAAAAAAAAAAAAATACATAAAAAAACAGTGGGAGAGTAATATTGCCCTTTCAGCTTGTGTGCCAGTCTTGACTCCTGGGTGTGCCACCTCTCTCTCTCATTCAGTGGGCCATAGAAAGGCTATTTATTTTTTTGTTTTTTTTAATATTATTTGGTTTCTAAAGTCTCCCTGAAAAAAAAAAAAAAACATAAAAAAACAGTGGGAGAGTAATATTGCCCTTTCAGCTTGTGTGCCAGTCTTGACTCCTGGGTGTGCCACCTCTCTCCCTCTCATTCAGTGGGCCATAGAAAGCCTTTTTTAAAAAAAAAAAAAAATATTATTGGGTTTCTAAAGTCTCCCTTAAAAAAAAAAAATACATAAAAAAACAGTGGGAGAGTAATATTGCCCTTTCAGCTTGTGTGCCAGTCTTGACTCCTGGGTGTGCCACCTCTCTCCCTCTCATTCAGTGGGCCATAGAAAGCCTTTTTTTTTTTTTTTTTTTAAATATTATTGGGTTTCTAAAGTCTCCCTTAAAAAAAAAAAATACATAAAAAAATAGTGGGAGAGTAATATTGCCCTTTCAGCTTGTGTGCCAGTCTTGACTCCTGGGTGTGCCACCTCTCTCCCTCTCATTCAGTGGGCCATAGAAAGCCTTTTTTTTTTTTTTAAATATTATTGGGTTTCTAAAGTCTCCCTTAAAAAAAAAAAAAAAACATAAAAAAACAGTGGGAGAGTAATATTGCCCTTTCAGCTTGTGTGCCAGTCTTGACTCCTGGGTGTGCCACCTCTCTCTCTCATTCAGTGGGCCATAGAAAGGCTATTTATTTTTTTGTTTTTTTTAATATTATTTGGTTTCTAAAGTCTCCCTGAAAAAAAAAAAAAAACATAAAAAAACAGTGGGAGAGTAATATTGCCCTTTCAGCTTGTGTGCCAGTCTTGACTCCTGGGTGTGCCACCTCTCTCCCTCTCATTCAGTGGGCCATAGAAAGCCTTTTTTTAAAAAAAAAAAAAATATTATTGGGTTTCTAAAGTCTCCCTTAAAAAAAAAAAATACATAAAAAAACAGTGGGAGAGTAATATTGCCCTTTCAGCTTGTGTGCCAGTCTTGACTCCTGGGTGTGCCACCTCTCTCCCTCTCATTCAGTGGGCCATAGAAAGCCTTTTTTTTTTTTTTTTTTAAATATTATTGGGTTTCTAAAGTCTCCCTTAAAAAAAAAAAAAATACATAAAAAAACAGTGGGAGAGTAATATTGCCCTTTCAGCTTGTGTGCCAGTCTTGACTCCTGGGTGTGCCACCTCTCTCTCTCATTCAGTGGGCCATAGAAAGGCTATTTATTTTTTTGGTTTTTTTACTATTATTTGGTTTCTAAAGTCTCCCTGAAAAAAAAAAAAAAAAAAAACAGTGGGAGAGTAATATTGCCCTTTCAGCTTGTGTGCCAGTCTTGACTCCTGGGTGTGCCACCTCTCTCCCTCTCATTCAGTGGGCCATAGAAAGCCTTTTTTTTTTTTTTTTTTTTTAAATATTATTGGGTTTCTAAAGTCTCCCTTAAAAAACAAAAAATACATAAAAAAACAGTGGGAGAGTAATATTGCCCTTTCAGCTTGTGTGCCAGTCTTGACTCCTGGGTGTGCCACCTCTCTCTCTCATTCAGTGGGCCATAGAAAGGCTATTTATTTTTTTGGTTTTTTTACTATTATTTGGTTTCTAAAGTCTCCCTGAAAAAAAAAAAAAAAAAAAACAGTGGGAGAGTAATATTGCCCTTTCAGCTTGTGTGCCAGTCTTGACTCCTGGGTGTGCCACCTCTCTCCCTCTCATTCAGTGGGCCATAGAAAGCCTTTTTTTTTTTTTTTTTTTTAAATATTATTGGGTTTCTAAAGTCTCCCTTAAAAAAAAAAAAATACATAAAAAAACAGTGGGAGAGTAATATTGCCCTTTCAGCTTGTGTGCCAGTCTTGACTCCTGGGTGTGCCACCTCTCTCTCTCATTCAGTGGGCCATAGAAAGGCTATTTATTTTTTTGGTTTTTTTACTATTATTTGGTTTCTAAAGTCTCCCTGAAAAAAAAAAAAAAAAAAAAACAGTGGGAGAGTAATATTGCCCTTTCAGCTTGTGTGCCAGTCTTGACTCCTGGGTGTGCCACCTCTCTCCCTCTCATTCAGTGGGCCATAGAAAGCCTTTTTTTTTTTTTTTTTTAAATATTATTGGGTTTCTAAAGTCTCCCTTAAAAAAAAAAAATACATAAAAAAACAGTGGGAGAGTAATATTGCCCTTTCAGCTTGTGTGCCAGTCTTGACTCCTGGGTGTGCCACCTCTCTCTCTCATTCAGTGGGCCATAGAAAGGCTATTTATTTTTTTTGTTTTTTTACTATTATTTGGTTTCTAAAGTCTCCCTGAAAAAAAAAAAAAAAACAGTGGGAGAGTAATATTGCCCTTTCAGCTTGTGTGCCAGTCTTGACTCCTGGGTGTGCCACCTCTCTCTCTAATTGTGGGCCATACAAAGCCTTTTTTTTTTTTTTTTTAATATTATTGGGTTTCTAAAGTCTCCCTTAAAAAACAAAAAATACATAAAAAAAACAGTGGGAGAGTAATATTGCCCTTTCAGCTTGTGTGCCAGTCTTGACTCCTGGGTGTGCCACCTCTCTCTCTCATTCAGTGGGCCATAGAAAGGCTATTTATTTTTTTGGTTTTTTAATATTATTTGGTTTCTAAAGTCTCCCTGAAAAAAAAAAAAAAAAAAAAAAACAGTGGGAGAGTAATATTGCCCTTTCAGCTTGTGTGCCAGTCTTGACTCCTGGGTGTGCCACCTCTCTCCCTCTCATTCAGTGGGCCATAGAAAGCCTTTTTTTAAAAAAAAAATAAAATATTATTGGGTTTCTAAAGTCTCCCTTAAAAAAAAAAAATACATAAAAAAACAGTGGGAGAGTAATATTGCCCTTTCAGCTTGTGTGCCAGTCTTGACTCCTGGGTGTGCCACCTCTCTCCCTCTCATTCAGTGGGCCATAGAAAGCCTTTTTTTTTTTTTTTTTTTTTAAATATTATTGGGTTTCTAAAGTCTCCCTTAAAAAAAAAAAAAAAAACATAAAAAAACAGTGGGAGAGTAATATTGCCCTTTCAGCTTGTGTGCCAGTCTTGACTCCTGGGTGTGCCACCTCTCTCTCTCATTCAGTGGGCCATAGAAAGGCTATTTATTTTTTTGGTTTTTTTACTATTATTTGGTTTCTAAAGTCTCCCTGAAAAAAAAAAAAAAAAAAAAAAAAAAAACAGTGGGAGAGTAATATTGCCCTTTCAGCTTGTGTGCCAGTCTTGACTCCTGGGTGTGCCACCTCTCTCCCTCTCATTCAGTGGGCCATAGAAAGCCTTTTTTTTTTTTTTTTTTAAATATTATTGGGTTTCTAAAGTCTCCCTTAAAAAAAAAAAATACATAAAAAAACAGTGGGAGAGTAATATTGCCCTTTCAGCTTGTGTGCCAGTCTTGACTCCTGGGTGTGCCACCTCTCTCCCTCTCATTTAGTGGGCCATAGAAAGCCTTTTTTTTTTTTTTTTTTTTAAATATTATTGGGTTTCTAAAGTCTCCCTTAAAAAAAAAAAAATACATAAAAAAACAGTGGGAGAGTAATATTGCACTTTCAGCTTGTGTGCCAGTCTTGACTCCTGGGTGTGCCACCTCTCTCTCTCATTCAGTGGGCCATAGAAAGGCTATTTATTTTTTTGTTTTTTTTAATATTATTTGGTTTCTAAAGTCTCCCTGAAAAAAAAAAAAAAACATAAAAAAACAGTGGGAGAGTAATATTGCCCTTTCAGCTTGTGTGCCAGTCTTGACTCCTGGGTGTGCCACCTCTCTCTCTCATTCAGTGGGCCATAGAAAGGCGATTTATTTTTTTGTTTTTTTTACTATTATTTGGTTTCTAAAGTCTCCCTGAAAAAAAAAAAAAAAAAAAAAAACAGTGGGAGAGTAATATTGCCCTTTCAGCTTGTGTGCCAGTCTTGACTCCTGGGTGTGCCACCTCTCTCTCTAATTGTGGGCCATACAAAGCCTTTTTTTTTTTTTTTTATATTATTGTGTTTCTAAAGTCTCCCTTAAAAAACAAAAAATACATAAAAAAACAGTGGGAGAGTAATATTGCCCTTTCAGCTTGTGTGCCAGTCTTGACTCCTGGGTGTGCCACCTCTCTCCCTCTCATTCAGTGGGCCATAGAAAGCCTTTTTTTTTTTTTTTTTTTAAATATTATTGGGTTTCTAAAGTCTCCCTTAAAAAAAAAAAAATACATAAAAAAACAGTGGGAGAGTAATATTGCCCTTTCAGCTTGTGTGCCAGTCTTGACTCCTGGGTGTGCCACCTCTCTCCCTCTCATTCAGTGGGCCATAGAAAGCCTTTTTTTTTTTTTTTTTTAAATATTATTGGGTTTCTAAAGTCTCCCTTAAAAAAAAAAAAATACATAAAAAAACAGTGGGAGAGTAATATTGCCCTTTCAGCTTGTGTGCCAGTCTTGACTCCTGGGTGTGCCACCTCTCTCCCTCTCATTCAGTGGGCCATAGAAAGCCTATTTATTTTTTTTTTAAATATTATTGGGTTTCTAAAGTCTCCCTTAAAAAAAAAAAAATACATAAAAAAACAGTGGGAGAGTAATATTGCCCTTTCAGCTTGTGTGCCAGTCTTGACTCCTGGGTGTGCCACCTCTCTCCCTCTCATTCAGTGGGCCATAGAAAGCCTTTTTTTTTTTTTTTTTTTTTAAATATTATTGGGTTTCTAAAGTCTCCCTTAAAAAAAAAAAATACATAAAAAAACAGTGGGAGAGTAATATTGCCCTTTCAGCTTGTGTGCCAGTCTTGACTCCTGGGTGTGCCACCTCTCTCCCTCTCATTCAGTGGGCCATAGAAAGCCTTTTTTTTTTTTTTTTTTTAAATATTATTGGGTTTCTAAAGTCTCCCTTAAAAAAAAAAAAAAAACATAAAAAAACAGTGGGAGAGTAATATTGCCCTTTCAGCTTGTGTGCCAGTCTTGACTCCTGGGTGTGCCACCTCTCTCCCTCTCATTCAGTGGGCCATAGAAAGCCTTTTTTTTTTTTTTTTTTAAATATTATTGGGTTTCTAAAGTCTCCCTTAAAAAAAAAAATACATAAAAAAACAGTGGGAGAGTAATATTGCCCTTTCAGCTTGTGTGCCAGTCTTGACTCCTGGGTGTGCCACCTCTCTCCCTCTCATTCAGTGGGCCATAGAAAGCCTTTTTTTTTTTTTTTTTTTTAAATATTATTGGGTTTCTAAAGTCTCCCTTAAAAAAAAAAAAAATACATAAAAAAACAGTGGGAGAGTAATATTGCCCTTTCAGCTTGTGTGCCAGTCTTGACTCCTGGGTGTGCCACCTCTCTCCCTCTCATTCAGTGGGCCATAGAAAGCCTATTTATTTATTTTTTTAAAATATTATTGGGTTTCTAAAGTCTCCCTTAAAAAAAAAAAAATGCATAAAAAAACAGTGGGAGAGTAATATTGCCCTTTCAGCATGTGTGCCAGTCTTGACTCCTGGGTGTGCCACCTCTCTCCCTCTCATTCAGTGGGCCATAGAAAGCCTTTTTTTTTTTTTTTTTTAAATATTATTGGGTTTCTAAAGTCTCCCTTAAAAAAAAAAAAATACATAAAAAAACAGTGGGAGAGTAATATTGCCCTTTCAGCTTGTGTGCCAGTCTTGACTCCTGGGTGTGCCACCTCTCTCCCTCTCATTCAGTGGGCCATAGAAAGCCTTTTTTTTTTTTTTTTAAATATTATTGGGTTTCTAAAGTCTCCCTTAAAAAAAAAAAAATACATAAAAAAACAGTGGGAGAGTAATATTGCCCTTTCAGCTTGTGTGCCAGTCTTGACTCCTGGGTGTGCCACCTCTCTCTCTCATTCAGTGGGCCATAGAAAGGCTATTTATTTTTTTGGTTTTTTTACTATTATTTGGTTTCTAAAGTCTCCCTGAAAAAAAAAAAAAAAAAAAACAGTGGGAGAGTAATATTGCCCTTTCAGCTTGTGTGCCAGTCTTGACTCCTGGGTGTGCCACCTCTCTCTCTCATTCAGTGGGCCATAGAAAGGCTATTTATTTTTTTGGTTTTTTTACTATTATTTGGTTTCTAAAGTCTCCCTGAAAAAAAAAAAAAAAAAACAGTGGGAGAGTAATATTGCCCTTTCAGCTTGTGTGCCAGTCTTGACTCCTGGGTGTGCCACCTCTCTCTCTAATTGTGGGCCATACAAAGCCTTTTTTTTTTTAAAAAAAATATTATTGGGTTTCTAAAGTCTCCCTTAAAAAACAAAAAATACATAAAAAAACAGTGGGAGAGTAATATAGCCCTTTCAGCTTGTGTGCCAGTCTTGACTCCTGGGTGTGCCACCTCTCTCTCTCATTCAGTGGGCCATAGAAAGGCTATTTATTTTTTTGGTTTTTTTAATATTATTTGGTTTCTAAAGTCTCCCTGAAAAAAAAAAAAACATAAAAAAACAGTGGGAGAGTAATATTGCCCTTTCAGCTTGTGTGCCAGTCTTGACTCCTGGGTGTGCCACCTCTCTCTCTCATTCAGTGGGCCATAGAAAGGCTATTTATTTTTTTGGTTTTTTTACTATTATTTGGTTTCTAAAGTCTCCCTGAAAAAAAAAAAAAAAAAAAAAAAAAAAACAGTGGGAGAGTAATATTGCCCTTTCAGCTTGTGTGCCAGTCTTGACTCCTGGGTGTGCCACCTCTCTCCCTCTCATTCAGTGGGCCATAGAAAGCCTTTTTTTTTTTTTTTTTTAAATATTATTGGGTTTCTAAAGTCTCCCTTAAAAAAAAAAAAATACATAAAAAAACAGTGGGAGAGTAATATTGCCCTTTCAGCTTGTGTGCCAGTCTTGACTCCTGGGTGTGCCACCTCTCTCCCTCTCATTCAGTGGGCCATAGAAAGCCTTTTTTTTTTTTTTTTTTTAAATATTATTGGGTTTCTAAAGTCTCCCTTAAAAAAAAAAAAATACATAAAAAAACAGTGGGAGAGTAATATTGCCCTTTCAGCTTGTGTGCCAGTCTTGACTCCTGGGTGTGCCACCTCTCTCTCTCATTCAGTGG
>NC_135239.1:127318166-127363166 GCF_051348905.1 Ranitomeya variabilis | reverse complement strand
TCCCTCTCATTCAGTGGGCCATAGAAAGCCTTTTTTTTTTTTTTTTTTTTTAAATATTATTGGGTTTCTAAAGTCTCCCTTAAAAAAAAAAAAAAATACATAAAAAAACAGTGGGAGAGTAATATTGCCCTTTCAGCTTGTGTGCCAGTCTTGACTCCTGGGTGTGCCACCTCTCTCTCTCATTCAGTGGGCCATAGAAAGGCTATTTATTTTTTTGGTTTTTTTACTATTATTTGGTTTCTAAAGTCTCCCTGAAAAAAAAAAAAAAAAAAAAAAAAAAAACAGTGGGAGAGTAATATTGCCCTTTCAGCTTGTGTGCCAGTCTTGACTCCTGGGTGTGCCACCTCTCTCCCTCTCATTCAGTGGGCCATAGAAAGCCTTTTTTTTTTTTTTTTTTTAATATTATTGGGTTTCTAAAGTCTCCCTTAAAAAAAAAAAAAAACATAAAAAAACAGTGGGAGAGTAATATTGCCCTTTCAGCTTGTGTGCCAATCTTGACTCCTGGGTGTGCCACCTCTCTCCCTCTCATTCAGTGGGCCATAGAAAGCCTTTTTTTTTTTTTTTTTTTTAAATATTATTGGGTTTCTAAAGTCTCCCTTAAAAAAAAAAAAAATACATAAAAAAACAGTGGGAGAGTAATATTGCCCTTTCAGCTTGTGTGCCAGTCTTGACTCCTGGGTGTGCCACCTCTCTCTCTCATTCAGTGGGCCATAGAAAGGCTATTTATTTTTTTGTTTTTTTTAATATTATTTGGTTTCTAAAGTCTCCCTGAAAAAAAAAAAAAAACATAAAAAAACAGTGGGAGAGTAATATTGCCCTTTCAGCTTGTGTGCCAGTCTTGACTCCTGGGTGTGCCACCTCTCTCCCTCTCATTCAGTGGGCCATAGAAAGCCTTTTTTAAAAAAAAAAAAAAAAAATATTATTGGGTTTCTGAAATCTCCCTTAAAAAAAAAAATACATAAAAAAACAGTGGGAGAGTAATATTGCCCTTTCAGCTTGTGTGCCAGTCTTGACTCCTGGGTGTGCCACCTCTCTCCCTCTCATTCAGTGGGCCATAGAAAGCCTTTTTTTTTTTTTTTTTTTAATATTATTGGGTTTCTAAAGTCTCCCTTAAAAAAAAAAAATACATAAAAAAACAGTGGGAGAGTAATATTGCCCTTTCAGCTTGTGTGCCAGTCTTGACTCCTGGGTGTGCCACCTCTCTCTCTCATTCAGTGGGCCATAGAAAGGCTATTTATTTTTTTGGTTTTTTTACTATTATTTGGTTTCTAAAGTCTCCCTGAAAAAAAAAAAAAAAAAAAAAAAAAAAACAGTGGGAGAGTAATATTGCCCTTTCAGCTTGTGTGCCAGTCTTGACTCCTGGGTGTGCCACCTCTCTCCCTCTCATTCAGTGGGCCATAGAAAGCCTTTTTTTTTTTTTTTTTTTAATATTATTGGGTTTCTAAAGTCTCCCTTAAAAAAAAAAAAAAACACATAAAAAAACAGTGGGAGAGTAATATTGCCCTTTCAGCTTGTGTGCCAGTCTTGACTCCTGGGTGTGCCACCTCTCTCTCTCATTCAGTGGGCCATAGAAAGGCTATTTATTTTTTTGGTTTTTTTACTATTATTTGGTTTCTAAAGTCTCCCTGAAAAAAAAAAAAAAACATAAAAAAACAGTGGGAGAGTAATATTGCCCTTTCAGCTTGTGTGCCAGTCTTGACTCCTGGGTGTGCCACCTCTCTCTCTCATTCAGTGGGCCATAGAAAGGCGATTTATTTTTTTGTTTTTTTTACTATTATTTGGTTTCTAAAGTCTCCCTGAAAAAAAAAAAAAAAAAAAAAAAAAACAGTGGGAGAGTAATATTGCCCTTTCAGCTTGTGTGCCAGTCTTGACTCCTGGGTGTGCCACCTCTCTCTCTAATTGTGGGCCATACAAAGCCTTTTTTTTTTTTTTTTTAATATTATTGGGTTTCTAAAGTCTCCCTTAAAAAACAAAAAATACATAAAAAAAACAGTGGGAGAGTAATATTGCCCTTTCAGCTTGTGTGCCAGTCTTGACTCCTGGGTGTGCCACCTCTCTCCCTCTCATTCAGTGGGCCATAGAAAGCCTTTTTTTTTTTTTTTTTTTAAATATTATTGGGTTTCTAAAGTCTCCCTTAAAAAAAAAAAAATACATAAAAAAACAGTGGGAGAGTAATATTGCCCTTTCAGCTTGTGTGCCAGTCTTGACTCCTGGGTGTGCCACCTCTCTCCCTCTCATTCAGTGGGCCATAGAAAGCCTTTTTTTTTTTTTTTTTTTTAATATTATTGGGTTTCTAAAGTCTCCCTTAAAAAAAAAAAAATACATAAAAAAACAGTGGGAGAGTAATATTGCCCTTTCAGCTTGTGTGCCAGTCTTGACTCCTGGGTGTGCCACCTCTCTCTCTCATTCAGTGGGCCATAGAAAGGCTATTTATTTTTTTGTTTTTTTTACTATTATTTGGTTTCTAAAGTCTCCCTGAAAAAAAAAAAAAAAAAAAAAAAAAAAAACAGTGGGAGAGTAATATTGCCCTTTCAGCTTGTGTGCCAGTCTTGACTCCTGGGTGTGCCACCTCTCTCCCTCTCATTCAGTGGGCCATAGAAAGCCTTTTTTTTTTTTTTTTTTAAATATTATTGGGTTTCTAAAGTCTCCCTTAAAAAAAAAAAAAAACATAAAAAAACAGTGGGAGAGTAATATTGCCCTTTCAGCTTGTGTGCCAATCTTGACTCCTGGGTGTGCCACCTCTCTCCCTCTCATTCAGTGGGCCATAGAAAGCCTTTTTTTTTTTTTTTTTTTTAAATATTATTGGGTTTCTAAAGTCTCCCTTAAAAAAAAAAAAAATACATAAAAAAACAGTGGGAGAGTAATATTGCCCTTTCAGCTTGTGTGCCAGTCTTGACTCCTGGGTGTGCCACCTCTCTCTCTCATTCAGTGGGCCATAGAAAGGCTATTTATTTTTTTGTTTTTTTTAATATTATTTGGTTTCTAAAGTCTCCCTGAAAAAAAAAAAAAAACATAAAAAAACAGTGGGAGAGTAATATTGCCCTTTCAGCTTGTGTGCCAGTCTTGACTCCTGGGTGTGCCACCTCTCTCCCTCTCATTCAGTGGGCCATAGAAAGCCTTTTTAAAAAAAAAAAAAAAAAAAAAAATATTATTGGGTTTCTAAAATCTCCCTTAAAAAAAAAAAATACATAAAAAAACAGTGGGAGAGTAATATTGCCCTTTCAGCTTGTGTGCCAGTCTTGACTCCTGGGTGTGCCACCTCTCTCCCTCTCATTCAGTGGGCCATAGAAAGCCTTTTTTTTTTTTTTTTTTTTAATATTATTGGGTTTCTAAAGTCTCCCTTAAAAAAAAAAAAATACATAAAAAAACAGTGGGAGAGTAATATTGCCCTTTCAGCTTGTGTGCCAGTCTTGACTCCTGGGTGTGCCACCTCTCTCTCTCATTCAGTGGGCCATAGAAAGGCTATTTATTTTTTTGGTTTTTTTACTATTATTTGGTTTCTAAAGTCTCCCTGAAAAAAAAAAAAAAAAAAAAACAGTGGGAGAGTAATATTGCCCTTTCAGCTTGTGTGCCAGTCTTGACTCCTGGGTGTGCCACCTCTCTCCCTCTCATTCAGTGGGCCATAGAAAGCCTTTTTTTTTTTTTTTTTTAAATATTATTGGGTTTCTAAAGTCTCCCTTAAAAAAAAAAAAAAATACATAAAAAAACAGTGGGAGAGTAATATTGCCCTTTCAGCTTGTGTGCCAGTCTTGACTCCTGGGTGTGCCACCTCTCTCTCTCATTCAGTGGGCCATAGAAAGGCGATTTATTTTTTTGTTTTTTTTACTATTATTTGGTTTCTAAAGTCTCCCTGAAAAAAAAAAAAAAAACAGTGGGAGAGTAATATTGCCCTTTCAGCTTGTGTGCCAGTCTTGACTCCTGGGTGTGCCACCTCTCTCTCTAATTGTGGGCCATACAAAGCCTTTTTTTTTTTTTTTTAATATTATTGGGTTTCTAAAGTCTCCCTTAAAAAACAAAAAATACATAAAAAAAACAGTGGGAGAGTAATATTGCCCTTTCAGCTTGTGTGCCAGTCTTGACTCCTGGGTGTGCCACCTCTCTCTCTCATTCAGTGGGCCATAGAAAGGCTATTTATTTTTTTGGTTTTTTTACTATTATTTGGTTTCTAAAGTCTCCCTGAAAAAAAAAAAAAAAAAAAAAAAAAAAAACAGTGGGAGAGTAATATTGCCCTTTCAGCTTGTGTGCCAGTCTTGACTCCTGGGTGTGCCACCTCTCTCCCTCTCATTCAGTGGGCCATAGAAAGCCTTTTTTTTTTTTTTTTTTAAATATTATTGGGTTTCTAAAGTCTCCCTTAAAAAAAAAAAAAAACATAAAAAAACAGTGGGAGAGTAATATTGCCCTTTCAGCTTGTGTGCCAATCTTGACTCCTGGGTGTGCCACCTCTCTCCCTCTCATTCAGTGGGCCATAGAAAGCCTTTTTTTTTTTTTTTTTTTAAAATATTATTGGGTTTCTAAAGTCTCCCTTAAAAAAAAAAAAAATACATAAAAAAACAGTGGGAGAGTAATATTGCCCTTTCAGCTTGTGTGCCAGTCTTGACTCCTGGGTGTGCCACCTCTCTCTCTCATTCAGTGGGCCATAGAAAGGCTATTTATTTTTTTGTTTTTTTTAATATTATTTGGTTTCTAAAGTCTCCCTGAAAAAAAAAAAAAAACATAAAAAAACAGTGGGAGAGTAATATTGCCCTTTCAGCTTGTGTGCCAGTCTTGACTCCTGGGTGTGCCACCTCTCTCCCTCTCATTCAGTGGGCCATAGAAAGCCTTTTTAAAAAAAAAAAAAAAAAAAAAAATATTATTGGGTTTCTAAAATCTCCCTTAAAAAAAAAAAATACATAAAAAAACAGTGGGAGAGTAATATTGCCCTTTCAGCTTGTGTGCCAGTCTTGACTCCTGGGTGTGCCACCTCTCTCCCTCTCATTCAGTGGGCCATAGAAAGCCTTTTTTTTTTTTTTTTTTTTAATATTATTGGGTTTCTAAAGTCTCCCTTAAAAAAAAAAAAATACATAAAAAAACAGTGGGAGAGTAATATTGCCCTTTCAGCTTGTGTGCCAGTCTTGACTCCTGGGTGTGCCACCTCTCTCTCTCATTCAGTGGGCCATAGAAAGGCTATTTATTTTTTTGGTTTTTTTACTATTATTTGGTTTCTAAAGTCTCCCTGAAAAAAAAAAAAAAAAAAAAACAGTGGGAGAGTAATATTGCCCTTTCAGCTTGTGTGCCAGTCTTGACTCCTGGGTGTGCCACCTCTCTCCCTCTCATTCAGTGGGCCATAGAAAGCCTTTTTTTTTTTTTTTTTTAAATATTATTGGGTTTCTAAAGTCTCCCTTAAAAAAAAAAAAAAATACATAAAAAAACAGTGGGAGAGTAATATTGCCCTTTCAGCTTGTGTGCCAGTCTTGACTCCTGGGTGTGCCACCTCTCTCTCTCATTCAGTGGGCCATAGAAAGGCGATTTATTTTTTTGTTTTTTTTACTATTATTTGGTTTCTAAAGTCTCCCTGAAAAAAAAAAAAAAAACAGTGGGAGAGTAATATTGCCCTTTCAGCTTGTGTGCCAGTCTTGACTCCTGGGTGTGCCACCTCTCTCTCTAATTGTGGGCCATACAAAGCCTTTTTTTTTTTTTTTTAATATTATTGGGTTTCTAAAGTCTCCCTTAAAAAACAAAAAATACATAAAAAAAACAGTGGGAGAGTAATATTGCCCTTTCAGCTTGTGTGCCAGTCTTGACTCCTGGGTGTGCCACCTCTCTCTCTCATTCAGTGGGCCATAGAAAGGCTATTTATTTTTTTGGTTTTTTTACTATTATTTGGTTTCTAAAGTCTCCCTGAAAAAAAAAAAAAAAAAAAAACAGTGGGAGAGTAATATTGCCCTTTCAGCTTGTGTGCCAGTCTTGACTCCTGGGTGTGCCACCTCTCTCCCTCTCATTCAGTGGGCCATAGAAAGCCTTTTTTTTTTTTTTTTTTAAATATTATTGGGTTTCTAAAGTCTTCCTTAAAAAAAAAAAAAATACATAAAAAAACAGTGGGAGAGTAATATTGCCCTTTCAGCTTGTGTGCCAGTCTTGACTCCTGGGTGTGCCACCTCTCTCTCTCATTCAGTGGGCCATAGAAAGGCTATTTATTTTTTTGGTTTTTTTACTATTATTTGGTTTCTAAAGTCTCCCTGAAAAAAAAAAAAAACATAAAAAAACAGTGGGAGAGTAATATTGCCCTTTCAGCTTGTGTGCCAGTCTTGACTCCTGGGTGTGCCACCTCTCTCTCTCATTCAGTGGGCCATAGAAAGGCGATTTATTTTTTTGTTTTTTTTACTATTATTTGGTTTCTAAAGTCTCCCTGAAAAAAAAAAAAAAAAAAAAAAAACAGTGGGAGAGTAATATTGCCCTTTCAGCTTGTGTGCCAGTCTTGACTCCTGGGTGTGCCACCTCTCTCTCTAATTGTGGGCCATACAAAGCCTTTTTTTTTTTTTTTTTAATATTATTGGGTTTCTAAAGTCTCCCTTAAAAAACAAAAAATACATAAAAAAAACAGTGGGAGAGTAATATTGCCCTTTCAGCTTGTGTGCCAGTCTTGACTCCTGGGTGTGCCACCTCTCTCCCTCTCATTCAGTGGGCCATAGAAAGCCTTTTTTTTTTTTTTTTTTTTAAATATTATTGGGTTTCTAAAGTCTCCCTTAAAAAAAAAAAAATACATAAAAAAACAGTGGGAGAGTAATATTGCCCTTTCAGCTTGTGTGCCAGTCTTGACTCCTGGGTGTGCCACCTCTCTCCCTCTCATTCAGTGGGCCATAGAAAGCCTTTTTTTTTTTTTTTTTTTTAATATTATTGGGTTTCTAAAGTCTCCCTTAAAAAAAAAAAAAAACATAAAAAAACAGTGGGAGAGTAATATTGCCCTTTCAGCTTGTGTGCCAATCTTGACTCCTGGGTGTGCCACCTCTCTCCCTCTCATTCAGTGGGCCATAGAAAGCCTTTTTTTTTTTTTTTTTTTTAAATATTATTGGGTTTCTAAAGTCTCCCTTAAAAAAAAAAAAAATACATAAAAAAACAGTGGGAGAGTAATATTGCCCTTTCAGCTTGTGTGCCAGTCTTGACTCCTGGGTGTGCCACCTCTCTCTCTAATTGTGGGCCATACAAAGCCTTTTTTTTTTTTTTTTTAATATTATTGGGTTTCTAAAGTCTCCCTTAAAAAACAAAAAATACATAAAAAAAACAGTGGGAGAGTAATATTGCCCTTTCAGCTTGTGTGCCAGTCTTGACTCCTGGGTGTGCCACCTCTCTCCCTCTCATTCAGTGGGCCATAGAAAGCCTTTTTTTTTTTTTTTTTTTTAAATATTATTGGGTTTCTAAAGTCTCCCTTAAAAAAAAAAAAATACATAAAAAAACAGTGGGAGAGTAATATTGCCCTTTCAGCTTGTGTGCCAGTCTTGACTCCTGGGTGTGCCACCTCTCTCCCTCTCATTCAGTGGGCCATAGAAAGCCTTTTTTTTTTTTTTTTTTTAATATTATTGGGTTTCTAAAGTCTCCCTTAAAAAAAAAAAAAAACATAAAAAAACAGTGGGAGAGTAATATTGCCCTTTCAGCTTGTGTGCCAATCTTGACTCCTGGGTGTGCCACCTCTCTCCCTCTCATTCAGTGGGCCATAGAAAGCCTTTTTTTTTTTTTTTTTTTTAAATATTATTGGGTTTCTAAAGTCTCCCTTAAAAAAAAAAAAAATACATAAAAAAACAGTGGGAGAGTAATATTGCCCTTTCAGCTTGTGTGCCAGTCTTGACTCCTGGGTGTGCCACCTCTCTCTCTCATTCAGTGGGCCATAGAAAGGCTATTTATTTTTTTGTTTTTTTTAATATTATTTGGTTTCTAAAGTCTCCCTGAAAAAAAAAAAAAAACATAAAAAAACAGTGGGAGAGTAATATTGCCCTTTCAGCTTGTGTGCCAGTCTTGACTCCTGGGTGTGCCACCTCTCTCCCTCTCATTCAGTGGGCCATAGAAAGCCTTTTTTTAAAAAAAAAAAAAAAAAAAATATTATTGGGTTTCTAAAATCTCCCTTAAAAAAAAAAAATACATAAAAAAACAGTGGGAGAGTAATATTGCCCTTTCAGCTTGTGTGCCAGTCTTGACTCCTGGGTGTGCCACCTCTCTCCCTCTCATTCAGTGGGCCATAGAAAGCCTTTTTTTTTTTTTTTTTTTAATATTATTGGGTTTCTAAAGTCTCCCTTAAAAAAAAAAAAATACATAAAAAAACAGTGGGAGAGTAATATTGCCCTTTCAGCTTGTGTGCCAGTCTTGACTCCTGGGTGTGCCACCTCTCTCTCTCATTCAGTGGGCCATAGAAAGGCTATTTATTTTTTTGGTTTTTTTACTATTATTTGGTTTCTAAAGTCTCCCTGAAAAAAAAAAAAAAAAAAAAACAGTGGGAGAGTAATATTGCCCTTTCAGCTTGTGTGCCAGTCTTGACTCCTGGGTGTGCCACCTCTCTCCCTCTCATTCAGTGGGCCATAGAAAGCCTTTTTTTTTTTTTTTTTTAAATATTATTGGGTTTCTAAAGTCTCCCTTAAAAAAAAAAAAAATACATAAAAAAACAGTGGGAGAGTAATATTGCCCTTTCAGCTTGTGTGCCAGTCTTGACTCCTGGGTGTGCCACCTCTCTCTCTCATTCAGTGGGCCATAGAAAGGCGATTTATTTTTTTGTTTTTTTTACTATTATTTGGTTTCTAAAGTCTCCCTGAAAAAAAAAAAAAAAAAAAAAAAACAGTGGGAGAGTAATATTGCCCTTTCAGCTTGTGTGCCAGTCTTGACTCCTGGGTGTGCCACCTCTCTCTCTAATTGTGGGCCATACAAAGCCTTTTTTTTTTTTTTTTTAATATTATTGGGTTTCTAAAGTCTCCCTTAAAAAACAAAAAATACATAAAAAAAACAGTGGGAGAGTAATATTGCCCTTTCAGCTTGTGTGCCAGTCTTGACTCCTGGGTGTGCCACCTCTCTCCCTCTCATTCAGTGGGCCATAGAAAGCCTTTTTTTTTTTTTTTTTTTTAAATATTATTGGGTTTCTAAAGTCTCCCTTAAAAAAAAAAAAATACATAAAAAAACAGTGGGAGAGTAATATTGCCCTTTCAGCTTGTGTGCCAGTCTTGACTCCTGGGTGTGCCACCTCTCTCCCTCTCATTCAGTGGGCCATAGAAAGCCTTTTTTTTTTTTTTTTTTTTAAATATTATTGGGTTTCTAAAGTCTCCCTTAAAAAAAAAAAAAATACATAAAAAAACAGTGGGAGAGTAATATTGCCCTTTCAGCTTGTGTGCCAGTCTTGACTCCTGGGTGTGCCACCTCTCTCTCTCATTCAGTGGGCCATAGAAAGGCTATTTATTTTTTTGGTTTTTTTACTATTATTTGGTTTCTAAAGTCTCCCTGAAAAAAAAAAAAAAAAAAAAAAAAAAACAGTGGGAGAGTAATATTGCCCTTTCAGCTTGTGTGCCAGTCTTGACTCCTGGGTGTGCCACCTCCCTCCCTCTCATTCAGTGGGCCATAGAAAGCCTTTTTTTTTTTTTTTTTTTAATATTATTGGGTTTCTAAAGTCTCCCTTAAAAAAAAAAAAAAACATAAAAAAACAGTGGGAGAGTAATATTGCCCTTTCAGCTTGTGTGCCAATCTTGACTCCTGGGTGTGCCACCTCTCTCCCTCTCATTCAGTGGGCCATAGAAAGCCTTTTTTTTTTTTTTTTTTTTAAATATTATTGGGTTTCTAAAGTCTCCCTTAAAAAAAAAAAAAATACATAAAAAAACAGTGGGAGAGTAATATTGCCCTTTCAGCTTGTGTGCCAGTCTTGACTCCTGGGTGTGCCACCTCTCTCTCTCATTCAGTGGGCCATAGAAAGGCTATTTATTTTTTTGTTTTTTTTAATATTATTTGGTTTCTAAAGTCTCCCTGAAAAAAAAAAAAAAACATAAAAAAACAGTGGGAGAGTAATATTGCCCTTTCAGCTTGTGTGCCAGTCTTGACTCCTGGGTGTGCCACCTCTCTCCCTCTCATTCAGTGGGCCATAGAAAGCCTTTTTTTAAAAAAAAAAAAAAAAAAAAAATATTATTGGGTTTCTAAAATCTCCCTTAAAAAAAAAAAATACATAAAAAAACAGTGGGAGAGTAATATTGCCCTTTCAGCTTGTGTGCCAGTCTTGACTCCTGGGTGTGCCACCTCTCTCCCTCTCATTCAGTGGGCCATAGAAAGCCTTTTTTTTTTTTTTTTTTTTAATATTATTGGGTTTCTAAAGTCTCCCTTAAAAAAAAAAAAATACATAAAAAAACAGTGGGAGAGTAATATTGCCCTTTCAGCTTGTGTGCCAGTCTTGACTCCTGGGTGTGCCACCTCTCTCTCTCATTCAGTGGGCCATAGAAAGGCTATTTATTTTTTTGGTTTTTTTACTATTATTTGGTTTCTAAAGTCTCCCTGAAAAAAAAAAAAAAAAAAAAACAGTGGGAGAGTAATATTGCCCTTTCAGCTTGTGTGCCAGTCTTGACTCCTGGGTGTGCCACCTCTCTCCCTCTCATTCAGTGGGCCATAGAAAGCCTTTTTTTTTTTTTTTTTTAAATATTATTGGGTTTCTAAAGTCTCCCTTAAAAAAAAAAAAAATACATAAAAAAACAGTGGGAGAGTAATATTGCCCTTTCAGCTTGTGTGCCAGTCTTGACTCCTGGGTGTGCCACCTCTCTCTCTCATTCAGTGGGCCATAGAAAGGCTATTTATTTTTTTGGTTTTTTTACTATTATTTGGTTTCTAAAGTCTCCCTGAAAAAAAAAAAAAAACATAAAAAAACAGTGGGAGAGTAATATTGCCCTTTCAGCTTGTGTGCCAGTCTTGACTCCTGGGTGTGCCACCTCTCTCTCTCATTCAGTGGGCCATAGAAAGGCGATTTATTTTTTTGTTTTTTTTACTATTATTTGGTTTCTAAAGTCTCCCTGAAAAAAAAAAAAAAAAAAAAAAAAACAGTGGGAGAGTAATATTGCCCTTTCAGCTTGTGTGCCAGTCTTGACTCCTGGGTGTGCCACCTCTCTCTCTAATTGTGGGCCATACAAAGCCTTTTTTTTTTTTTTTTTAATATTATTGGGTTTCTAAAGTCTCCCTTAAAAAACAAAAAATACATAAAAAAAACAGTGGGAGAGTAATATTGCCCTTTCAGCTTGTGTGCCAGTCTTGACTCCTGGGTGTGCCACCTCTCTCCCTCTCATTCAGTGGGCCATAGAAAGCCTTTTTTTTTTTTTTTTTTTAAATATTATTGGGTTTCTAAAGTCTCCCTTAAAAAAAAAAAAATACATAAAAAAACAGTGGGAGAGTAATATTGCCCTTTCAGCTTGTGTGCCAGTCTTGACTCCTGGGTGTGCCACCTCTCTCCCTCTCATTCAGTGGGCCATAGAAAGCCTTTTTTTTTTTTTTTTTTTTTAAATATTATTGGGTTTCTAAAGTCTCCCTTAAAAAAAAAAAAAATACATAAAAAAACAGTGGGAGAGTAATATTGCCCTTTCAGCTTGTGTGCCAGTCTTGACTCCTGGGTGTGCCACCTCTCTCTCTCATTCAGTGGGCCATAGAAAGGCTATTTATTTTTTTGGTTTTTTTACTATTATTTGGTTTCTAAAGTCTCCCTGAAAAAAAAAAAAAAAAAAAAAAAAAAACAGTGGGAGAGTAATATTGCCCTTTCAGCTTGTGTGCCAGTCTTGACTCCTGGGTGTGCCACCTCTCTCCCTCTCATTCAGTGGGCCATAGAAAGCCTTTTTTTTTTTTTTTTTTTAATATTATTGGGTTTCTAAAGTCTCCCTTAAAAAAAAAAAAAAACATAAAAAAACAGTGGGAGAGTAATATTGCCCTTTCAGCTTGTGTGCCAATCTTGACTCCTGGGTGTGCCACCTCTCTCCCTCTCATTCAGTGGGCCATAGAAAGCCTTTTTTTTTTTTTTTTTTTTAAATATTATTGGGTTTCTAAAGTCTCCCTTAAAAAAAAAAAAAATACATAAAAAAACAGTGGGAGAGTAATATTGCCCTTTCAGCTTGTGTGCCAGTCTTGACTCCTGGGTGTGCCACCTCTCTCTCTCATTCAGTGGGCCATAGAAAGGCTATTTATTTTTTTGTTTTTTTTAATATTATTTGGTTTCTAAAGTCTCCCTGAAAAAAAAAAAAAAACATAAAAAAACAGTGGGAGAGTAATATTGCCCTTTCAGCTTGTGTGCCAGTCTTGACTCCTGGGTGTGCCACCTCTCTCCCTCTCATTCAGTGGGCCATAGAAAGCCTTTTTAAAAAAAAAAAAAAAAAAAAAAATATTATTGGGTTTCTAAAATCTCCCTTAAAAAAAAAAAATACATAAAAAAACAGTGGGAGAGTAATATTGCCCTTTCAGCTTGTGTGCCAGTCTTGACTCCTGGGTGTGCCACCTCTCTCCCTCTCATTCAGTGGGCCATAGAAAGCCTTTTTTTTTTTTTTTTTTTTAATATTATTGGGTTTCTAAAGTCTCCCTTAAAAAAAAAAAAATACATAAAAAAACAGTGGGAGAGTAATATTGCCCTTTCAGCTTGTGTGCCAGTCTTGACTCCTGGGTGTGCCACCTCTCTCTCTCATTCAGTGGGCCATAGAAAGGCTATTTATTTTTTTGGTTTTTTTACTATTATTTGGTTTCTAAAGTCTCCCTGAAAAAAAAAAAAAAAAAAAAACAGTGGGAGAGTAATATTGCCCTTTCAGCTTGTGTGCCAGTCTTGACTCCTGGGTGTGCCACCTCTCTCCCTCTCATTCAGTGGGCCATAGAAAGCCTTTTTTTTTTTTTTTTTTAAATATTATTGGGTTTCTAAAGTCTCCCTTAAAAAAAAAAAAAAATACATAAAAAAACAGTGGGAGAGTAATATTGCCCTTTCAGCTTGTGTGCCAGTCTTGACTCCTGGGTGTGCCACCTCTCTCTCTCATTCAGTGGGCCATAGAAAGGCGATTTATTTTTTTGTTTTTTTTACTATTATTTGGTTTCTAAAGTCTCCCTGAAAAAAAAAAAAAAAAAAAAAAAACAGTGGGAGAGTAATATTGCCCTTTCAGCTTGTGTGCCAGTCTTGACTCCTGGGTGTGCCACCTCTCTCTCTAATTGTGGGCCATACAAAGCCTTTTTTTTTTTTTTTTTAATATTATTGGGTTTCTAAAGTCTCCCTTAAAAAACAAAAAATACATAAAAAAAACAGTGGGAGAGTAATATTGCCCTTTCAGCTTGTGTGCCAGTCTTGACTCCTGGGTGTGCCACCTCTCTCTCTCATTCAGTGGGCCATAGAAAGGCTATTTATTTTTTTGGTTTTTTTACTATTATTTGGTTTCTAAAGTCTCCCTGAAAAAAAAAAAAAAAAAAAAACAGTGGGAGAGTAATATTGCCCTTTCAGCTTGTGTGCCAGTCTTGACTCCTGGGTGTGCCACCTCTCTCCCTCTCATTCAGTGGGCCATAGAAAGCCTTTTTTTTTTTTTTTTTTAAATATTATTGGGTTTCTAAAGTCTCCCTTAAAAAAAAAAAAAATACATAAAAAAACAGTGGGAGAGTAATATTGCCCTTTCAGCTTGTGTGCCAGTCTTGACTCCTGGGTGTGCCACCTCTCTCTCTCATTCAGTGGGCCATAGAAAGGCTATTTATTTTTTTGGTTTTTTTACTATTATTTGGTTTCTAAAGTCTCCCTGAAAAAAAAAAAAAACATAAAAAAACAGTGGGAGAGTAATATTGCCCTTTCAGCTTGTGTGCCAGTCTTGACTCCTGGGTGTGCCACCTCTCTCTCTCATTCAGTGGGCCATAGAAAGGCGATTTATTTTTTTGTTTTTTTTACTATTATTTGGTTTCTAAAGTCTCCCTGAAAAAAAAAAAAAAAAAAAAAAAACAGTGGGAGAGTAATATTGCCCTTTCAGCTTGTGTGCCAGTCTTGACTCCTGGGTGTGCCACCTCTCTCTCTAATTGTGGGCCATACAAAGCCTTTTTTTTTTTTTTTTTAATATTATTGGGTTTCTAAAGTCTCCCTTAAAAAACAAAAAATACATAAAAAAAACAGTGGGAGAGTAATATTGCCCTTTCAGCTTGTGTGCCAGTCTTGACTCCTGGGTGTGCCACCTCTCTCCCTCTCATTCAGTGGGCCATAGAAAGCCTTTTTTTTTTTTTTTTTTTAAATATTATTGGGTTTCTAAAGTCTCCCTTAAAAAAAAAAAAATACATAAAAAAACAGTGGGAGAGTAATATTGCCCTTTCAGCTTGTGTGCCAGTCTTGACTCCTGGGTGTGCCACCTCTCTCCCTCTCATTCAGTGGGCCATAGAAAGCCTTTTTTTTTTTTTTTTTTTTAATATTATTGGGTTTCTAAAGTCTCCCTTAAAAAAAAAAAAAAACATAAAAAAACAGTGGGAGAGTAATATTGCCCTTTCAGCTTGTGTGCCAATCTTGACTCCTGGGTGTGCCACCTCTCTCCCTCTCATTCAGTGGGCCATAGAAAGCCTTTTTTTTTTTTTTTTTTTAAATATTATTGGGTTTCTAAAGTCTCCCTTAAAAAAAAAAAAAATACATAAAAAAACAGTGGGAGAGTAATATTGCCCTTTCAGCTTGTGTGCCAGTCTTGACTCCTGGGTGTGCCACCTCTCTCTCTAATTGTGGGCCATACAAAGCCTTTTTTTTTTTTTTTTTAATATTATTGGGTTTCTAAAGTCTCCCTTAAAAAACAAAAAATACATAAAAAAAACAGTGGGAGAGTAATATTGCCCTTTCAGCTTGTGTGCCAGTCTTGACTCCTGGGTGTGCCACCTCTCTCCCTCTCATTCAGTGGGCCATAGAAAGCCTTTTTTTTTTTTTTTTTTTTAAATATTATTGGGTTTCTAAAGTCTCCCTTAAAAAAAAAAAAATACATAAAAAAACAGTGGGAGAGTAATATTGCCCTTTCAGCTTGTGTGCCAGTCTTGACTCCTGGGTGTGCCACCTCTCTCCCTCTCATTCAGTGGGCCATAGAAAGCCTTTTTTTTTTTTTTTTTTTAATATTATTGGGTTTCTAAAGTCTCCCTTAAAAAAAAAAAAAAACATAAAAAAACAGTGGGAGAGTAATATTGCCCTTTCAGCTTGTGTGCCAGTCTTGACTCCTGGGTGTGCCACCTCTCTCTCTCATTCAGTGGGCCATAGAAAGGCTATTTATTTTTTTGTTTTTTTTAATATTATTTGGTTTCTAAAGTCTCCCTGAAAAAAAAAAAAAAACATAAAAAAACAGTGGGAGAGTAATATTGCCCTTTCAGCTTGTGTGCCAGTCTTGACTCCTGGGTGTGCCACCTCTCTCCCTCTCATTCAGTGGGCCATAGAAAGCCTTTTTTTAAAAAAAAAAAAAAAAAAAAATATTATTGGGTTTCTAAAATCTCCCTTAAAAAACAAAAAATACATAAAAAAAACAGTGGGAGAGTAATATTGCCCTTTCAGCTTGTGTGCCAGTCTTGACTCCTGGGTGTGCCACCTCTCTCCCTCTCATTCAGTGGGCCATAGAAAGCCTTTTTTTTTTTTTTTTTTTTAAATATTATTGGGTTTCTAAAGTCTCCCTTAAAAAAAAAAAATACATAAAAAAACAGTGGGAGAGTAATATTGCCCTTTCAGCTTGTGTGCCAGTCTTGACTCCTGGGTGTGCCACCTCTCTCCCTCTCATTCAGTGGGCCATAGAAAGCCTTTTTTTTTTTTTTTTTTTAATATTATTGGGTTTCTAAAGTCTCCCTTAAAAAAAAAAAAAAACATAAAAAAACAGTGGGAGAGTAATATTGCCCTTTCAGCTTGTGTGCCAGTCTTGACTCCTGGGTGTGCCACCTCTCTCTCTCATTCAGTGGGCCATAGAAAGGCTATTTATTTTTTTGTTTTTTTTAATATTATTTGGTTTCTAAAGTCTCCCTGAAAAAAAAAAAAAAACATAAAAAAACAGTGGGAGAGTAATATTGCCCTTTCAGCTTGTGTGCCAGTCTTGACTCCTGGGTGTGCCACCTCTCTCCCTCTCATTCAGTGGGCCATAGAAAGCCTTTTTTTAAAAAAAAAAAAAAAAAAAAATATTATTGGGTTTCTAAAATCTCCCTTAAAAAAAAAAATACATAAAAAAACAGTGGGAGAGTAATATTGCCCTTTCAGCTTGTGTGCCAGTCTTGACTCCTGGGTGTGCCACCTCTCTCCCTCTCATTCAGTGGGCCATAGAAAGCCTTTTTTTTTTTTTTTTTTTTAATATTATTGGGTTTCTAAAGTCTCCCTTAAAAAAAAAAAAATACATAAAAAAACAGTGGGAGAGTAATATTGCCCTTTCAGCTTGTGTGCCAGTCTTGACTCCTGGGTGTGCCACCTCTCTCTCTCATTCAGTGGGCCATAGAAAGGCTATTTATTTTTTTGGTTTTTTTACTATTATTTGGTTTCTAAAGTCTCCCTGAAAAAAAAAAAAAAAAAAAAACAGTGGGAGAGTAATATTGCCCTTTCAGCTTGTGTGCCAGTCTTGACTCCTGGGTGTGCCACCTCTCTCCCTCTCATTCAGTGGGCCATAGAAAGCCTTTTTTTTTTTTTTTTTTAAATATTATTGGGTTTCTAAAGTCTCCCTTAAAAAAAAAAAAAAATACATAAAAAAACAGTGGGAGAGTAATATTGCCCTTTCAGCTTGTGTGCCAGTCTTGACTCCTGGGTGTGCCACCTCTCTCTCTCATTCAGTGGGCCATAGAAAGGCGATTTATTTTTTTGTTTTTTTTACTATTATTTGGTTTCTAAAGTCTCCCTGAAAAAAAAAAAAAAAAAAAAAAAACAGTGGGAGAGTAATATTGCCCTTTCAGCTTGTGTGCCAGTCTTGACTCCTGGGTGTGCCACCTCTCTCTCTAATTGTGGGCCATACAAAGCCTTTTTTTTTTTTTTTTTAATATTATTGGGTTTCTAAAGTCTCCCTTAAAAAACAAAAAATACATAAAAAAAACAGTGGGAGAGTAATATTGCCCTTTCAGCTTGTGTGCCAGTCTTGACTCCTGGGTGTGCCACCTCTCTCCCTCTCATTCAGTGGGCCATAGAAAGCCTTTTTTTTTTTTTTTTTTTTAAATATTATTGGGTTTCTAAAGTCTCCCTTAAAAAAAAAAAAATACATAAAAAAACAGTGGGAGAGTAATATTGCCCTTTCAGCTTGTGTGCCAGTCTTGACTCCTGGGTGTGCCACCTCTCTCCCTCTCATTCAGTGGGCCATAGAAAGCCTTTTTTTTTTTTTTTTTTTTTAAATATTATTGGGTTTCTAAAGTCTCCCTTAAAAAAAAAAAAAAAATACATAAAAAAACAGTGGGAGAGTAATATTGCCCTTTCAGCTTGTGTGCCAGTCTTGACTCCTGGGTGTGCCACCTCTCTCTCTCATTCAGTGGGCCATAGAAAGGCTATTTATTTTTTTGGTTTTTTTACTATTATTTGGTTTCTAAAGTCTCCCTGAAAAAAAAAAAAAAAAAAAAAAAAAAACAGTGGGAGAGTAATATTGCCCTTTCAGCTTGTGTGCCAGTCTTGACTCCTGGGTGTGCCACCTCTCTCCCTCTCATTCAGTGGGCCATAGAAAGCCTTTTTTTTTTTTTTTTTTTAATATTATTGGGTTTCTAAAGTCTCCCTTAAAAAAAAAAAAAAACATAAAAAAACAGTGGGAGAGTAATATTGCCCTTTCAGCTTGTGTGCCAATCTTGACTCCTGGGTGTGCCACCTCTCTCCCTCTCATTCAGTGGGCCATAGAAAGCCTTTTTTTTTTTTTTTTTTTTAAATATTATTGGGTTTCTAAAGTCTCCCTTAAAAAAAAAAAAAATACATAAAAAAACAGTGGGAGAGTAATATTGCCCTTTCAGCTTGTGTGCCAGTCTTGACTCCTGGGTGTGCCACCTCTCTCTCTCATTCAGTGGGCCATAGAAAGGCTATTTATTTTTTTGTTTTTTTTAATATTATTTGGTTTCTAAAGTCTCCCTGAAAAAAAAAAAAAAACATAAAAAAACAGTGGGAGAGTAATATTGCCCTTTCAGCTTGTGTGCCAGTCTTGACTCCTGGGTGTGCCACCTCTCTCCCTCTCATTCAGTGGGCCATAGAAAGCCTTTTTTAAAAAAAAAAAAAAAAAAAAAAAATATTATTGGGTTTCTAAAATCTCCCTTAAAAAAAAAAAATACATAAAAAAACAGTGGGAGAGTAATATTGCCCTTTCAGCTTGTGTGCCAGTCTTGACTCCTGGGTGTGCCACCTCTCTCCCTCTCATTCAGTGGGCCATAGAAAGCCTTTTTTTTTTTTTTTTTTTTTATATTATTGGGTTTCTAAAGTCTCCCTTAAAAAAAAAAAAATACATAAAAAAACAGTGGGAGAGTAATATTGCCCTTTCAGCTTGTGTGCCAGTCTTGACTCCTGGGTGTGCCACCTCTCTCTCTCATTCAGTGGGCCATAGAAAGGCTATTTATTTTTTTGGTTTTTTTACTATTATTTGGTTTCTAAAGTCTCCCTGAAAAAAAAAAAAATACATAAAAAAACAGTGGGAGAGTAATATTGCCCTTTCAGCTTGTGTGCCAGTCTTGACTCCTGGGTGTGCCACCTCTCTCTCTCATTCAGTGGGCCATAGAAAGGCTATTTATTTTTTTGGTTTTTTTACTATTATTTGGTTTCTAAAGTCTCCCTGAAAAAAAAAAAAAAACAGTGGGAGAGTAATATTGCCCTTTCAGCTTGTGTGCCAGTCTTGACTCCTGGGTGTGCCACCTCTCTCCCTCTCATTCAGTGGGCCATAGAAAGCCTTTTTTTTTTTTTTTTTTAAATATTATTGGGTTTCTAAAGTCTCCCTTAAAAAAAAAAAAAAATACATAAAAAAACAGTGGGAGAGTAATATTGCCCTTTCAGCTTGTGTGCCAGTCTTGACTCCTGGGTGTGCCACCTCTCTCTCTCATTCAGTGGGCCATAGAAAGGCGATTTATTTTTTTGTTTTTTTTACTATTATTTGGTTTCTAAAGTCTCCCTGAAAAAAAAAAAAAAAAAAAAAAAACAGTGGGAGAGTAATATTGCCCTTTCAGCTTGTGTGCCAGTCTTGACTCCTGGGTGTGCCACCTCTCTCTCTAATTGTGGGCCATACAAAGCCTTTTTTTTTTTTTTTTTAATATTATTGGGTTTCTAAAGTCTCCCTTAAAAAACAAAAAATACATAAAAAAAACAGTGGGAGAGTAATATTGCCCTTTCAGCTTGTGTGCCAGTCTTGACTCCTGGGTGTGCCACCTCTCTCCCTCTCATTCAGTGGGCCATAGAAAGCCTTTTTTTTTTTTTTTTTTTTAAATATTATTGGGTTTCTAAAGTCTCCCTTAAAAAAAAAAAATACATAAAAAAACAGTGGGAGAGTAATATTGCCCTTTCAGCTTGTGTGCCAGTCTTGACTCCTGGGTGTGCCACCTCTCTCCCTCTCATTCAGTGGGCCATAGAAAGCCTTTTTTTTTTTTTTTTTTTTTAAATATTATTGGGTTTCTAAAGTCTCCCTTTAAAAAAAAAAAAAATACATAAAAAAACAGTGGGAGAGTAATATTGCCCTTTCAGCTTGTGTGCCAGTCTTGACTCCTGGGTGTGCCACCTCTCTCTCTCATTCAGTGGGCCATAGAAAGGCTATTTATTTTTTTGGTTTTTTTACTATTATTTGGTTTCTAAAGTCTCCCTGAAAAAAAAAAAAAAAAAAAAACAGTGGGAGAGTAATATTGCCCTTTCAGCTTGTGTGCCAGTCTTGACTCCTGGGTGTGCCACCTCTCTCCCTCTCATTCAGTGGGCCATAGAAAGCCTTTTTTTTTTTTTTTTTTTAATATTATTGGGTTTCTAAAGTCTCCCTTAAAAAAAAAAAAAAACATAAAAAAACAGTGGGAGAGTAATATTGCCCTTTCAGCTTGTGTGCCAATCTTGACTCCTGGGTGTGCCACCTCTCTCCCTCTCATTCAGTGGGCCATAGAAAGCCTTTTTTTTTTTTTTTTTTTTAAATATTATTGGGTTTCTAAAGTCTCCCTTAAAAAAAAAAAAAATACATAAAAAAACAGTGGGAGAGTAATATTGCCCTTTCAGCTTGTGTGCCAGTCTTGACTCCTGGGTGTGCCACCTCTCTCTCTCATTCAGTGGGCCATAGAAAGGCTATTTATTTTTTTGTTTTTTTTAATATTATTTGGTTTCTAAAGTCTCCCTGAAAAAAAAAAAAAACATAAAAAAACAGTGGGAGAGTAATATTGCCCTTTCAGCTTGTGTGCCAGTCTTGACTCCTGGGTGTGCCACCTCTCTCCCTCTCATTCAGTGGGCCATAGAAAGCCTTTTTTTTTTTTTTTTTTTTTATATTATTGGGTTTCTAAAGTCTCCCTTAAAAAAAAAAAAATACATAAAAAAACAGTGGGAGAGTAATATTGCCCTTTCAGCTTGTGTGCCAGTCTTGACTCCTGGGTGTGCCACCTCTCTCTCTCATTCAGTGGGCCATAGAAAGGCTATTTATTTTTTTGGTTTTTTTACTATTATTTGGTTTCTAAAGTCTCCCTGAAAAAAAAAAAAAAACAGTGGGAGAGTAATATTGCCCTTTCAGCTTGTGTGCCAGTCTTGACTCCTGGGTGTGCCACCTCTCTCCCTCTCATTCAGTGGGCCATAGAAAGCCTTTTTTTTTTTTTTTTTTAAATATTATTGGGTTTCTAAAGTCTCCCTTAAAAAAAAAAAAAAATACATAAAAAAACAGTGGGAGAGTAATATTGCCCTTTCAGCTTGTGTGCCAGTCTTGACTCCTGGGTGTGCCACCTCTCTCTCTCATTCAGTGGGCCATAGAAAGGCGATTTATTTTTTTGTTTTTTTTACTATTATTTGGTTTCTAAAGTCTCCCTGAAAAAAAAAAAAAAAAAAAAAAAACAGTGGGAGAGTAATATTGCCCTTTCAGCTTGTGTGCCAGTCTTGACTCCTGGGTGTGCCACCTCTCTCTCTAATTGTGGGCCATACAAAGCCTTTTTTTTTTTTTTTTTAATATTATTGGGTTTCTAAAGTCTCCCTTAAAAAACAAAAAATACATAAAAAAAACAGTGGGAGAGTAATATTGCCCTTTCAGCTTGTGTGCCAGTCTTGACTCCTGGGTGTGCCACCTCTCTCCCTCTCATTCAGTGGGCCATAGAAAGCCTTTTTTTTTTTTTTTTTTTTAAATATTATTGGGTTTCTAAAGTCTCCCTTAAAAAAAAAAAATACATAAAAAAACAGTGGGAGAGTAATATTGCCCTTTCAGCTTGTGTGCCAGTCTTGACTCCTGGGTGTGCCACCTCTCTCCCTCTCATTCAGTGGGCCATAGAAAGCCTTTTTTTTTTTTTTTTTTTTTAAATATTATTGGGTTTCTAAAGTCTCCCTTTAAAAAAAAAAAAAATACATAAAAAAACAGTGGGAGAGTAATATTGCCCTTTCAGCTTGTGTGCCAGTCTTGACTCCTGGGTGTGCCACCTCTCTCTCTCATTCAGTGGGCCATAGAAAGGCTATTTATTTTTTTGGTTTTTTTACTATTATTTGGTTTCTAAAGTCTCCCTGAAAAAAAAAAAAAAAAAAAAACAGTGGGAGAGTAATATTGCCCTTTCAGCTTGTGTGCCAGTCTTGACTCCTGGGTGTGCCACCTCTCTCCCTCTCATTCAGTGGGCCATAGAAAGCCTTTTTTTTTTTTTTTTTTTAATATTATTGGGTTTCTAAAGTCTCCCTTAAAAAAAAAAAAAAACATAAAAAAACAGTGGGAGAGTAATATTGCCCTTTCAGCTTGTGTGCCAATCTTGACTCCTGGGTGTGCCACCTCTCTCCCTCTCATTCAGTGGGCCATAGAAAGCCTTTTTTTTTTTTTTTTTTTTAAATATTATTGGGTTTCTAAAGTCTCCCTTAAAAAAAAAAAAAATACATAAAAAAACAGTGGGAGAGTAATATTGCCCTTTCAGCTTGTGTGCCAGTCTTGACTCCTGGGTGTGCCACCTCTCTCTCTCATTCAGTGGGCCATAGAAAGGCTATTTATTTTTTTGTTTTTTTTAATATTATTTGGTTTCTAAAGTCTCCCTGAAAAAAAAAAAAAACATAAAAAAACAGTGGGAGAGTAATATTGCCCTTTCAGCTTGTGTGCCAGTCTTGACTCCTGGGTGTGCCACCTCTCTCCCTCTCATTCAGTGGGCCATAGAAAGCCTTTTTTTAAAAAAAAAAAAAAAAAAAAATATTATTGGGTTTCTAAAATCTCCCTTAAAAAAAAAAAATACATAAAAAAACAGTGGGAGAGTAATATTGCCCTTTCAGCTTGTGTGCCAGTCTTGACTCCTGGGTGTGCCACCTCTCTCCCTCTCATTCAGTGGGCCATAGAAAGCCTTTTTTTTTTTTTTTTTTTTAATATTATTGGGTTTCTAAAGTCTCCCTTAAAAAAAAAAAAATACATAAAAAAACAGTGGGAGAGTAATATTGCCCTTTCAGCTTGTGTGCCAGTCTTGACTCCTGGGTGTGCCACCTCTCTCTCTCATTCAGTGGGCCATAGAAAGGCTATTTATTTTTTTGGTTTTTTTACTATTATTTGGTTTCTAAAGTCTCCCTGAAAAAAAAAAAAAAAAAAAAACAGTGGGAGAGTAATATTGCCCTTTCAGCTTGTGTGCCAGTCTTGACTCCTGGGTGTGCCACCTCTCTCCCTCTCATTCAGTGGGCCATAGAAAGCCTTTTTTTTTTTTTTTTTAAATATTATTGGGTTTCTAAAGTCTCCCTTAAAAAACAAAAAATACATAAAAAAACAGTGGGAGAGTAATATTGCCCTTTCAGCTTGTGTGCCAGTCTTGACTCCTGGGTGTGCCACCTCTCTCTCTCATTCAGTGGGCCATAGAAAGGCTATTTATTTTTTTGGTTTTTTTACTATTATTTGGTTTCTAAAGTCTCCCTGAAAAAAAAAAAAAAAAAAAAACAGTGGGAGAGTAATATTGCCCTTTCAGCTTGTGTGCCAGTCTTGACTCCTGGGTGTGCCACCTCTCTCCCTCTCATTCAGTGGGCCATAGAAAGCCTTTTTAAAAAAAAAAAAATATATATTATTGGGTTTCTAAAGTCTCCCTTAAAAAAAAAAAATACATAAAAAAACAGTGGGAGAGTAATATTGCCCTTTCAGCTTGTGTGCCAGTCTTGACTCCTGGGTGTGCCACCTCTCTCCCTCTCATTCAGTGGGCCATAGAAAGCCTTTTAAAAAAAAAAAAAAAAAAAATATTATTGGGTTTCTAAAGTCTCCCTTAAAAAAAAAAAATACATAAAAAAACAGTGGGAGAGTAATATTGCCCTTTCAGCTTGTGTGCCAGTCTTGACTCCTGGGTGTGCCACCTCTCTCCCTCTCATTCAGTGGGCCATAGAAAGCCTTTTTTTTTTTTTTTTTTTTTAAATATTATTGGGTTTCTAAAGTCTCCCTTAAAAAAAAAAAATACATAAAAAAACAGTGGGAGAGTAATATTGCCCTTTCAGCTTGTGTGCCAGTCTTGACTCCTGGGTGTGCCACCTCTCTCCCTCTCATTCAGTGGGCCATAGAAAGCCTTTTTTTTTTTTTTTTTTTTTTTTTTAAATATTATTGGGTTTCTAAAGTCTCCCTTAAAAAAAAAAAATACATAAAAAAACAGTGGGAGAGTAATATTGCCCTTTCAGCTTGTGTGCCAGTCTTGACTCCTGGGTGTGCCACCTCTCTCTCTCATTCAGTGGGCCATAGAAAGGCTATTTATTTTTTTGTTTTTTTTAATATTATTTGGTTTCTAAAGTCTCCCTGAAAAAAAAAAAAAAACATAAAAAAACAGTGGGAGAGTAATATTGCCCTTTCAGCTTGTGTGCCAGTCTTGACTCCTGGGTGTGCCACCTCTCTCCCTCTCATTCAGTGGGCCATAGAAAGCCTTTTAAAAAAAAAAAAAAAAAAAATATTATTGGGTTTCTAAAGTCTCCCTTAAAAAAAAAAAATACATAAAAAAACAGTGGGAGAGTAATATTGCCCTTTCAGCTTGTGTGCCAGTCTTGACTCCTGGGTGTGCCACCTCTCTCCCTCTCATTCAGTGGGCCATAGAAAGCCTTTTTTTTTTTTTTTTTTAAATATTATTGGGTTTCTAAAGTCTCCCTTAAAAAAAAAAAATACATAAAAAAACAGTGGGAGAGTAATATTGCCCTTTCAGCTTGTGTGCCAGTCTTGACTCCTGGGTGTGCCACCTCTCTCTCTCATTCAGTGGGCCATAGAAAGGCTATTTATTTTTTTGTTTTTTTTACTATTATTTGGTTTCTAAAGTCTCCCTGAAAAAAAAAAAAAAAAAAACAGTGGGAGAGTAATATTGCCCTTTCAGCTTGTGTGCCAGTCTTGACTCCTGGGTGTGCCACCTCTCTCCCTCTCATTCAGTGGGCCATAGAAAGCCTTTTTTTTTTTTTTTTTTAAATATTATTGGGTTTCTAAAGTCTCCCTTAAAAAACAAAAAATACATAAAAAAACAGTGGGAGAGTAATATTGCCCTTTCAGCTTGTGTGCCAGTCTTGACTCCTGGGTGTGCCACCTCTCTCTCTCATTCAGTGGGCCATAGAAAGGCTATTTATTTTTTTGGTTTTTTTACTATTATTTGGTTTCTAAAGTCTCCCTGAAAAAAAAAAAAAAAAAAAAAAAAAAACAGTGGGAGAGTAATATTGCCCTTTCAGCTTGTGTGCCAGTCTTGACTCCTGGGTGTGCCACCTCTCTCCCTCTCATTCAGTGGGCCATAGAAAGCCTTTTTTAAAAAAAAAAAAATATATTATTGGGTTTCTAAAGTCTCCCTTAAAAAAAAAAAAATACATAAAAAAACAGTGGGAGAGTAATATTGCCCTTTCAGCTTGTGTGCCAGTCTTGACTCCTGGGTGTGCCACCTCTCTCCCTCTCATTCAGTGGGCCATAGAAAGCCTTTTTTTTTTTTTTTTTTTTTAAATATTATTGGGTTTCTAAAGTCTCCCTTAAAAAAAAAAATACATAAAAAAACAGTGGGAGAGTAATATTGCCCTTTCAGCTTGTGTGCCAGTCTTGACTCCTGGGTGTGCCACCTCTCTCCCTCTCATTCAGTGGGCCATAGAAAGCCTTTTTTTTTTTTTTTTTTAAATATTATTGGGTTTCTAAAGTCTCCCTTAAAAAACAAAAAATACATAAAAAAACAGTGGGAGAGTAATATTGCCCTTTCAGCTTGTGTGCCAGTCTTGACTCCTGGGTGTGCCACCTCTCTCTCTCATTCAGTGGGCCATAGAAAGGCTATTTATTTTTTTGGTTTTTTTACTATTATTTGGTTTCTAAAGTCTCCCTGAAAAAAAAAAAAAAAAAAAACAGTGGGAGAGTAATATTGCCCTTTCAGCTTGTGTGCCAGTCTTGACTCCTGGGTGTGCCACCTCTCTCTCTCATTCAGTGGGCCATAGAAAGGCTATTTATTTTTTTGGTTTTTTTACTATTATTTGGTTTCTAAAGTCTCCCTGAAAAAAAAAAAAAAAAAACAGTGGGAGAGTAATATTGCCCTTTCAGCTTGTGTGCCAGTCTTGACTCCTGGGTGTGCCACCTCTCTCTCTAATTGTGGGCCATACAAAGCCTTTTTTTTTTTTTTTTTAAATATTATTGGGTTTCTAAAGTCTCCCTTAAAAAACAAAAAATACATAAAAAAACAGTGGGAGAGTAATATTGCCCTTTCAGCTTGTGTGCCAGTCTTGACTCCTGGGTGTGCCACCTCTCTCTCTCATTCAGTGGGCCATAGAAAGGCTATTTATTTTTTTGGTTTTTTTAATATTATTTGGTTTCTAAAGTCTCCCTGAAAAAAAAAAAACATAAAAAAACAGTGGGAGAGTAATATTGCCCTTTCAGCTTGTGTGCCAGTCTTGACTCCTGGGTGTGCCACCTCTCTCTCTCATTCAGTGGGCCATAGAAAGGCTATTTATTTTTTTGGTTTTTTTACTATTATTTGGTTTCTAAAGTCTCCCTGAAAAAAAAAAAAAAAAAACAGTGGGAGAGTAATATTGCCCTTTCAGCTTGTGTGCCAGTCTTGACTCCTGGGTGTGCCACCTCTCTCCCTCTCATTCAGTGGGCCATAGAAAGCCTTTTTTTTTTTTTTTTTTTTAAATATTATTGGGTTTCTAAAGTCTCCCTTAAAAAAAAAAAATACATAAAAAAACAGTGGGAGAGTAATATTGCCCTTTCAGCTTGTGTGCCAGTCTTGACTCCTGGGTGTGCCACCTCTCTCTCTCATTCAGTGGGCCATAGAAAGGCTATTTATTTTTTTGGTTTTTTTACTATTATTTGGTTTCTAAAGTCTCCCTGAAAAAAAAAAAAAAAAAAACAGTGGGAGAGTAATATTGCCCTTTCAGCTTGTGTGCCAGTCTTGACTCCTGGGTGTGCCACCTCTCTCCCTCTCATTCAGTGGGCCATAGAAAGCCTTTTTTTTTTTTTTTTTTAAATATTATTGGGTTTCTAAAGTCTCCCTTAAAAAAAAAAAAAACATAAAAAAACAGTGGGAGAGTAATATTGCCCTTTCAGCTTGTGTGCCAGTCTTGACTCCTGGGTGTGCCACCTCTCTCCCTCTCATTTAGTGGGCCATAGAAAGCCTTTTTTTTTTTTTTTTTTTTTAAATATTATTGGGTTTCTAAAGTCTCCCTTAAAAAAAAAAAAAATACATAAAAAAACAGTGGGAGAGTAATATTGCCCTTTCAGCTTGTGTGCCAGTCTTGACTCCTGGGTGTGCCACCTCTCTCTCTCATTCAGTGGGCCATAGAAAGGCTATTTATTTTTTTGTTTTTTTTAATATTATTTGGTTTCTAAAGTCTCCCTGAAAAAAAAAAAAACATAAAAAAACAGTGGGAGAGTAATATTGCCCTTTCAGCTTGTGTGCCAGTCTTGACTCCTGGGTGTGCCACCTCTCTCTCTCATTCAGTGGGCCATAGAAAGGCGATTTATTTTTTTGTTTTTTTTACTATTATTTGGTTTCTAAAGTCTCCCTGAAAAAAAAAAAAAAAAAAAAAAAAAAAAAAACAGTGGGAGAGTAATATTGCCCTTTCAGCTTGTGTGCCAGTCTTGACTCCTGGGTGTGCCACCTCTCTCCCTCTCATTCAGTGGGCCATAGAAAGCCTTTTTTTTTTTTTTTTTTTAATATTATTGGGTTTCTAAAGTCTCCCTTAAAAAAAAAAAAAAACATAAAAAAACAGTGGGAGAGTAATATTGCCCTTTCAGCTTGTGTGCCAATCTTGACTCCTGGGTGTGCCACCTCTCTCCCTCTCATTCAGTGGGCCATAGAAAGCCTTTTTTTTTTTTTTTTTTTTAAATATTATTGGGTTTCTAAAGTCTCCCTTAAAAAAAAAAAAAATACATAAAAAAACAGTGGGAGAGTAATATTGCCCTTTCAGCTTGTGTGCCAGTCTTGACTCCTGGGTGTGCCACCTCTCTCTCTCATTCAGTGGGCCATAGAAAGGCTATTTATTTTTTTGTTTTTTTTAATATTATTTGGTTTCTAAAGTCTCCCTGAAAAAAAAAAAAAAACATAAAAAAACAGTGGGAGAGTAATATTGCCCTTTCAGCTTGTGTGCCAGTCTTGACTCCTGGGTGTGCCACCTCTCTCCCTCTCATTCAGTGGGCCATAGAAAGCCTTTTTTTTTTTTTTTTTTTTTAAATATTATTGGGTTTCTAAAGTCTCCCTTAAAAAAAAAAAATACATAAAAAAACAGTGGGAGAGTAATATTGCCCTTTCAGCTTGTGTGCCAGTCTTGACTCCTGGGTGTGCCACCTCTCTCCCTCTCATTCAGTGGGCCATAGAAAGCCTTTTTTTTTTTTTTTTTTTTTAAATATTATTGGGTTTCTAAAGTCTCCCTTAAAAAAAAAAAATACATAAAAAAACAGTGGGAGAGTAATATTGCCCTTTCAGCTTGTGTGCCAGTCTTGACTCCTGGGTGTGCCACCTCTCTCTCTCATTCAGTGGGCCATAGAAAGGCTATTTATTTTTTTGGTTTTTTTACTATTATTTGGTTTCTAAAGTCTCCCTGAAAAAAAAAAAAAAAAAAAAACAGTGGGAGAGTAATATTGCCCTTTCAGCTTGTGTGCCAGTCTTGACTCCTGGGTGTGCCACCTCTCTCCCTCTCATTCAGTGGGCCATAGAAAGCCTTTTTTTTTTTTTTTTTTAAATATTATTGGGTTTCTAAAGTCTCCCTTAAAAAACAAAAAATACATAAAAAAACAGTGGGAGAGTAATATTGCCCTTTCAGCTTGTGTGCCAGTCTTGACTCCTGGGTGTGCCACCTCTCTCTCTCATTCAGTGGGCCATAGAAAGGCTATTTATTTTTTTGGTTTTTTTACTATTATTTGGTTTCTAAAGTCTCCCTGAAAAAAAAAAAAAAAAAAAAACAGTGGGAGAGTAATATTGCCCTTTCAGCTTGTGTGCCAGTCTTGACTCCTGGGTGTGCCACCTCTCTCCCTCTCATTCAGTGGGCCATAGAAAGCCTTTTTTAAAAAAAAAAAAAAAATATTATTGGGTTTCTAAAGTCTCCCTTAAAAAAAAAAAAATACATAAAAAAACAGTGGGAGAGTAATATTGCCCTTTCAGCTTGTGTGCCAGTCTTGACTCCTGGGTGTGCCACCTCTCTCCCTCTCATTCAGTGGGCCATAGAAAGCCTTTTTTTTTTTTTTTTTTTTAAATATTATTGGGTTTCTAAAGTCTCCCTTAAAAAAAAAAAATACATAAAAAAACAGTGGGAGAGTAATATTGCCCTTTCAGCTTGTGTGCCAGTCTTGACTCCTGGGTGTGCCACCTCTCTCCCTCTCATTCAGTGGGCCATAGAAAGCCTTTTTTTTTTTTTTTTTTTTTTTAAATATTATTGGGTTTCTAAAGTCTCCCTTAAAAAAAAAAATACATAAAAAAACAGTGGGAGAGTAATATTGCCCTTTCAGCTTGTGTGCCAGTCTTGACTCCTGGGTGTGCCACCTCTCTCTCTCATTCAGTGGGCCATAGAAAGGCTATTTATTTTTTTGTTTTTTTTAATATTATTTGGTTTCTAAAGTCTCCCTGAAAAAAAAAAAAAACATAAAAAAACAGTGGGAGAGTAATATTGCCCTTTCAGCTTGTGTGCCAGTCTTGACTCCTGGGTGTGCCACCTCTCTCCCTCTCATTCAGTGGGCCATAGAAAGCCTTTAAAAAAAAAAAAAAAAAAATATTATTGGGTTTCTAAAGTCTCCCTTAAAAAAAAAAAATACATAAAAAAACAGTGGGAGAGTAATATTGCCCTTTCAGCTTGTGTGCCAGTCTTGACTCCTGGGTGTGCCACCTCTCTCCCTCTCATTCAGTGGGCCATAGAAAGCCTTTTTTTTTTTTTTTTTTTAAATATTATTGGGTTTCTAAAGTCTCCCTTAAAAAAAAAAAAAATACATAAAAAAACAGTGGGAGAGTAATATTGCCCTTTCAGCTTGTGTGCCAGTCTTGACTCCTGGGTGTGCCACCTCTCTCTCTCATTCAGTGGGCCATAGAAAGGCTATTTATTTTTTTGGTTTTTTTACTATTATTTGGTTTCTAAAGTCTCCCTGAAAAAAAAAAAAAAAAAAACAGTGGGAGAGTAATATTGCCCTTTCAGCTTGTGTGCCAGTCTTGACTCCTGGGTGTGCCACCTCTCTCCCTCTCATTCAGTGGGCCATAGAAAGCCTTTTTTTTTTTTTTTTTTAAATATTATTGGGTTTCTAAAGTCTCCCTTAAAAAACAAAAAATACATAAAAAAACAGTGGGAGAGTAATATTGCCCTTTCAGCTTGTGTGCCAGTCTTGACTCCTGGGTGTGCCACCTCTCTCTCTCATTCAGTGGGCCATAGAAAGGCTATTTATTTTTTTGGTTTTTTTACTATTATTTGGTTTCTAAAGTCTCCCTGAAAAAAAAAAAAAAAAAAAACAGTGGGAGAGTAATATTGCCCTTTCAGCTTGTGTGCCAGTCTTGACTCCTGGGTGTGCCACCTCTCTCCCTCTCATTCAGTGGGCCATAGAAAGCCTTTTTTTTTAAAAAAAAAATATATTATTGGGTTTCTAAAGTCTCCCTTAAAAAAAAAAAAATACATAAAAAAACAGTGGGAGAGTAATATTGCCCTTTCAGCTTGTGTGCCAGTCTTGACTCCTGGGTGTGCCACCTCTCTCCCTCTCATTCAGTGGGCCATAGAAAGCCTTTTTTTTTTTTTTTTTAAATATTATTGGGTTTCTAAAGTCTCCCTTAAAAAACAAAAAATACATAAAAAAACAGTGGGAGAGTAATATTGCCCTTTCAGCTTGTGTGCCAGTCTTGACTCCTGGGTGTGCCACCTCTCTCTCTCATTCAGTGGGCCATAGAAAGGCTATTTATTTTTTTGGTTTTTTTACTATTATTTGGTTTCTAAAGTCTCCCTGAAAAAAAAAAAAAAAAAAAAAAAAAACAGTGGGAGAGTAATATTGCCCTTTCAGCTTGTGTGCCAGTCTTGACTCCTGGGTGTGCCACCTCTCTCCCTCTCATTCAGTGGGCCATAGAAAGCCTTTTTTTAAAAAAAAAAAATATATTATTGGGTTTCTAAAGTCTCCCTTAAAAAAAAAAAATACATAAAAAAACAGTGGGAGAGTAATATTGCCCTTTCAGCTTGTGTGCCAGTCTTGACTCCTGGGTGTGCCACCTCTCTCCCTCTCATTCAGTGGGCCATAGAAAGCCTTTTTTTTTTTTTTTTTTTTAAATATTATTGGGTTTCTAAAGTCTCCCTTAAAAAAAAAAAATACATAAAAAAACAGTGGGAGAGTAATATTGCCCTTTCAGCTTGTGTGCCAGTCTTGACTCCTGGGTGTGCCACCTCTCTCTCTCATTCAGTGGGCCATAGAAAGGCTATTTATTTTTTTGTTTTTTTTAATATTATTTGGTTTCTAAAGTCTCCCTGAAAAAAAAAAAAAAACATAAAAAAACAGTGGGAGAGTAATATTGCCCTTTCAGCTTGTGTGCCAGTCTTGACTCCTGGGTGTGCCACCTCTCTCCCTCTCATTCAGTGGGCCATAGAAAGCCTTTTTTTTTTTTTTTTTTTAAATATTATTGGGTTTCTAAAGTCTCCCTTAAAAAAAAAAAATACATAAAAAAACAGTGGGAGAGTAATATTGCCCTTTCAGCTTGTGTGCCAGTCTTGACTCCTGGGTGTGCCACCTCTCTCTCTCATTCAGTGGGCCATAGAAAGGCTATTTATTTTTTTTGTTTTTTTACTATTATTTGGTTTCTAAAGTCTCCCTGAAAAAAAAAAAAAAACAGTGGGAGAGTAATATTGCCCTTTCAGCTTGTGTGCCAGTCTTGACTCCTGGGTGTGCCACCTCTCTCTCTAATTGTGGGCCATACAAAGCCTTTTTTTTTTTTTTTTTTAATATTATTGGGTTTCTAAAGTCTCCCTTAAAAAACAAAAAATACATAAAAAAACAGTGGGAGAGTAATATTGCCCTTTCAGCTTGTGTGCCAGTCTTGACTCCTGGGTGTGCCACCTCTCTCCCTCTCATTCAGTGGGCCATAGAAAGCCTTTTTAAAAAAAAAAAAAAAATATTATTGGGTTTCTAAAGTCTCCCTTAAAAAAAAAAAATACATAAAAAAACAGTGGGAGAGTAATATTGCCCTTTCAGCTTGTGTGCCAGTCTTGACTCCTGGGTGTGCCACCTCTCTCCCTCTCATTCAGTGGGCCATAGAAAGCCTTTTTTTTTTTTTTTTTTTTTAAATATTATTGGGTTTCTAAAGTCTCCCTTAAAAAAAAAAAAAAATACATAAAAAAACAGTGGGAGAGTAATATTGCCCTTTCAGCTTGTGTGCCAGTCTTGACTCCTGGGTGTGCCACCTCTCTCTCTCATTCAGTGGGCCATAGAAAGGCTATTTATTTTTTTGGTTTTTTTACTATTATTTGGTTTCTAAAGTCTCCCTGAAAAAAAAAAAAAAAAAAAAAAAAAAAAAACAGTGGGAGAGTAATATTGCCCTTTCAGCTTGTGTGCCAGTCTTGACTCCTGGGTGTGCCACCTCTCTCCCTCTCATTCAGTGGGCCATAGAAAGCCTTTTTTTTTTTTTTTTTTAAATATTATTGGGTTTCTAAAGTCTCCCTTAAAAAAAAAAAATACATAAAAAAACAGTGGGAGAGTAATATTGCCCTTTCAGCTTGTGTGCCAGTCTTGACTCCTGGGTGTGCCACCTCTCTCCCTCTCATTTAGTGGGCCATAGAAAGCCTTTTTTTTTTTTTTTTTTTTTTTTTTAAATATTATTGGGTTTCTAAAGTCTCCCTTAAAAAAAAAAAAAATACATAAAAAAACAGTGGGAGAGTAATATTGCCCTTTCAGCTTGTGTGCCAGTCTTGACTCCTGGGTGTGCCACCTCTCTCTCTCATTCAGTGGGCCATAGAAAGGCTATTTATTTTTTTGTTTTTTTTAATATTATTTGGTTTCTAAAGTCTCCCTGAAAAAAAAAAAAACATAAAAAAACAGTGGGAGAGTAATATTGCCCTTTCAGCTTGTGTGCCAGTCTTGACTCCTGGGTGTGCCACCTCTCTCCCTCTCATTCAGTGGGCCATAGAAAGCCTTTTTTTTTTTTTTTTTTAAATATTATTGGGTTTCTAAAGTCTCCCTTAAAAAAAAAAATACATAAAAAAACAGTGGGAGAGTAATATTGCCCTTTCAGCTTGTGTGCCAGTCTTGACTCCTGGGTGTGCCACCTCTCTCTCTCATTCAGTGGGCCATAGAAAGGCTATTTATTTTTTTTGTTTTTTTACTATTATTTGGTTTCTAAAGTCTCCCTGAAAAAAAAAAAAAAACAGTGGGAGAGTAATATTGCCCTTTCAGCTTGTGTGCCAGTCTTGACTCCTGGGTGTGCCACCTCTCTCTCTAATTGTGGGCCATACAAAGCCTTTTTTTTTTTTTTTTTTTAATATTATTGGGTTTCTAAAGTCTCCCTTAAAAAACAAAAAATACATAAAAAAACAGTGGGAGAGTAATATTGCCCTTTCAGCTTGTGTGCCAGTCTTGACTCCTGGGTGTGCCACCTCTCTCTCTCATTCAGTGGGCCATAGAAAGGCTATTTATTTTTTTGGTTTTTTTAATATTATTTGGTTTCTAAAGTCTCCCTGAAAAAAAAACAAAACAAAAAAAAACAGTGGGAGAGTAATATTGCCCTTTCAGCTTGTGTGCCAGTCTTGACTCCTGGGTGTGCCACCTCTCTCCCTCTCATTCATTGGGCCATAGAAAGCCTTTTTTAAAAAAAAAAAAAAAATATTATTGGGTTTCTAAAGTCTCCCTTAAAAAAAAAAAAATACATAAAAAAACAGTGGGAGAGTAATATTGCCCTTTCAGCTTGTGTGCCAGTCTTGACTCCTGGGTGTGCCACCTCTCTCCCTCTCATTCAGTGGGCCATAGAAAGCCTTTTTTTTTTTTTTTTTTTTTAAATATTATTGGGTTTCTAAAGTCTCCCTTAAAAAAAAAAAAATACATAAAAAAACAGTGGGAGAGTAATATTGCCCTTTCAGCTTGTGTGCCAGTCTTGACTCCTGGGTGTGCCACCTCTTTCTCTCATTCAGTGGGCCATAGAAAGGCTATTTATTTTTTTGGTTTTTTTACTATTATTTGGTTTCTAAAGTCTCCCTGAAAAAAAAAAAAAAAACAGTGGGAGAGTAATATTGCCCTTTCAGCTTGTGTGCCAGTCTTGACTCCTGGGTGTGCCACCTCTCTCCCTCTCATTCAGTGGGCCATAGAAAGCCTTTTTTTTTTTTTTTTTAAATATTATTGGGTTTCTAAAGTCTCCCTTAAAAAAAAAAAATACATAAAAAAACAGTGGGAGAGTAATATTGCCCTTTCAGCTTGTGTGCCAGTCTTGACTCCTGGGTGTGCCACCTCTCTCCCTCTCATTTAGTGGGCCATAGAAAGCCTTTTTATTTTTTATTTTTTTAAATATTATTGGGTTTCTAAAGTCTCCCTTAAAAAAAAAAAAATACATAAAAAAACAGTGGGAGAGTAATATTGCCCTTTCAGCTTGTGTGCCAGTCTTGACTCCTGGGTGTGCCACCTCTCTCTCTCATTCAGTGGGCCATAGAAAGGCTATTTATTTTTTTGTTTTTTTTAATATTATTTGGTTTCTAAAGTCTCCCTGAAAAAAAAAAAAAAACATAAAAAAACAGTGGGAGAGTAATATTGCCCTTTCAGCTTGTGTGCCAGTCTTGACTCCTGGGTGTGCCACCTCTCTCTCTCATTCAGTGGGCCATAGAAAGGCGATTTATTTTTTTGTTTTTTTTACTATTATTTGGTTTCTAAAGTCTCCCTGAAAAAAAAAAAAAAAAAAAAAAAACAGTGGGAGAGTAATATTGCCCTTTCAGCTTGTGTGCCAGTCTTGACTCCTGGGTGTGCCACCTCTCTCTCTAATTGTGGGCCATACAAAGCCTTTTTTTTTTTTTTTTTAATATTATTGGGTTTCTAAAGTCTCCCTTAAAAAACAAAAAATACATAAAAAAACAGTGGGAGAGTAATATTGCCCTTTCAGCTTGTGTGCCAGTCTTGACTCCTGGGTGTGCCACCTCTCTCCCTCTCATTCAGTGGGCCATAGAAAGCCTTTTTTTTTTTTTTTTTTTAATATTATTGGGTTTCTAAAGTCTCCCTTAAAAAAAAAAAAATACATAAAAAAACAGTGGGAGAGTAATATTGCCCTTTCAGCTTGTGTGCCAGTCTTGACTCCTGGGTGTGCCACCTCTCTCCCTCTCATTCAGTGGGCCATAGAAAGCCTTTTTTTTTTTTTTTTTTAAATATTATTGGGTTTCTAAAGTCTCCCTTAAAAAAAAAAAAATACATAAAAAAACAGTGGGAGAGTAATATTGCCCTTTCAGCTTGTGTGCCAGTCTTGACTCCTGGGTGTGCCACCTCTCTCCCTCTCATTCAGTGGGCCATAGAAAGCCTATTTATTTTTTTTTTAAATATTATTGGGTTTCTAAAGTCTCCCTTAAAAAAAAAAAAATACATAAAAAAACAGTGGGAGAGTAATATTGCCCTTTCAGCTTGTGTGCCAGTCTTGACTCCTGGGTGTGCCACCTCTCTCCCTCTCATTCAGTGGGCCATAGAAAGCCTTTTTTTTTTTTTTTTTTTTTAAATATTATTGGGTTTCTAAAGTCTCCCTTAAAAAAAAAAAAATACATAAAAAAACAGTGGGAGAGTAATATTGCCCTTTCAGCTTGTGTGCCAGTCTTGACTCCTGGGTGTGCCACCTCTCTCCCTCTCATTCAGTGGGCCATAGAAAGCCTTTTTTTTTTTTTTTTTTTTTTTAATATTATTGGGTTTCTAAAGTCTCCCTTAAAAAAAAAAAAAAAACATAAAAAAACAGTGGGAGAGTAATATTGCCCTTTCAGCTTGTGTGCCAGTCTTGACTCCTGGGTGTGCCACCTCTCTCCCTCTCATTCAGTGGGCCATAGAAAGCCTATTTATTTATTTTTTTTAAATATTATTGGGTTTCTAAAGTCTCCCTTAAAAAAAAAAAAATACATAAACAAACAGTGGGAGAGTAATATTGCCCTTTCAGCATGTGTGCCAGTCTTGACTCCTGGGTGTGCCACCTCTCTCCCTCTCATTCAGTGGGCCATAGAAAGCCTTTTTTTTTTTTTTTTTTTAAATATTATTGGGTTTCTAAAGTCTCCCTTAAAAAAAAAAAAATACATAAAAAAACAGTGGGAGAGTAATATTGCCCTTTCAGCTTGTGTGCCAGTCTTGACTCCTGGGTGTGCCACCTCTCTCCCTCTCATTCAGTGGGCCATAGAAAGCCTTTTTTTTTTTTTTTTTTAAATATTATTGGGTTTCTAAAGTCTCCCTTAAAAAAAAAAAAATACATAAAAAAACAGTGGGAGAGTAATATTGCCCTTTCAGCTTGTGTGCCAGTCTTGACTCCTGGGTGTGCCACCTCTCTCTCTCATTCAGTGGGCCATAGAAAGGCTATTTATTTTTTTGGTTTTTTTACTATTATTTGGTTTCTAAAGTCTCCCTGAAAAAAAAAAAAAAAAAAAAAAAAAAACAGTGGGAGAGTAATATTGCCCTTTCAGCTTGTGTGCCAGTCTTGACTCCTGGGTGTGCCACCTCTCTCCCTCTCATTCAGTGGGCCATAGAAAGCCTTTTTTTTTTTTTTTTTTTTTTTAAATATTATTGGGTTTCTAAAGTCTCCCTTAAAAAAAAAAAATACATAAAAAAACAGTGGGAGAGTAATATTGCCCTTTCAGCTTGTGTGCCAGTCTTGACTCCTGGGTGTGCCACCTCTCTCCCTCTCATTCAGTGGGCCATAGAAAGCCTTTTTTTTTTTTTTTTTTTTTTTTAAATATTATTGGGTTTCTAAAGTCTCCCTTAAAAAAAAAAAAAATACATAAAAAAACAGTGGGAGAGTAATATTGCCCTTTCAGCTTGTGTGCCAGTCTTGACTCCTGGGTGTGCCACCTCTCTCTCTCATTCAGTGGGCCATAGAAAGGCTATTTATTTTTTTGTTTTTTTTAATATTATTTGGTTTCTAAAGTCTCCCTGAAAAAAAAAAAAAACCATAAAAAAACAGTGGGAGAGTAATATTGCCCTTTCAGCTTGTGTGCCAGTCTTGACTCCTGGGTGTGCCACCTCTCTCCCTCTCATTCAGTGGGCCATAGAAAGCCTTTTTTTTTTTTTTTTTTAAATATTATTGGGTTTCTAAAGTCTCCCTTAAAAAAAAAAAATACATAAAAAAACAGTGGGAGAGTAATATTGCCCTTTCAGCTTGTGTGCCAGTCTTGACTCCTGGGTGTGCCACCTCTCTCTCTCATTCAGTGGGCCATAGAAAGGCTATTTATTTTTTTTGTTTTTTTACTATTATTTGGTTTCTAAAGTCTCCCTGAAAAAAAAAAAAAAACAGTGGGAGAGTAATATTGCCCTTTCAGCTTGTGTGCCAGTCTTGACTCCTGGGTGTGCCACCTCTCTCTCTAATTGTGGGCCATACAAAGCCTTTTTTTTTTTTTTTTTTAATATTATTGGGTTTCTAAAGTCTCCCTTAAAAAACAAAAAATACATAAAAAAACAGTGGGAGAGTAATATTGCCCTTTCAGCTTGTGTGCCAGTCTTGACTCCTGGGTGTGCCACCTCTCTCCCTCTCATTCAGTGGGCCATAGAAAGCCTTTTTTAAAAAAAAAAAAAATATATTATTGGGTTTCTAAAGTCTCCCTTAAAAAAAAAAAATACATAAAAAAACAGTGGGAGAGTAATATTGCCCTTTCAGCTTGTGTGCCAGTCTTGACTCCTGGGTGTGCCACCTCTCTCCCTCTCATTCAGTGGGCCATAGAAAGCCTTTTTTTTTTTTTTTTTTTAAAAATATTATTGGGTTTCTAAAGTCTCCCTTAAAAAAAAAAAAAAAAATACATAAAAAAACAGTGGGAGAGTAATATTGCCCTTTCAGCTTGTGTGCCAGTCTTGACTCCTGGGTGTGCCACCTCTCTCTCTCATTCAGTGGGCCATAGAAAGGCTATTTATTTTTTTGGTTTTTTTACTATTATTTGGTTTCTAAAGTCTCCCTGAAAAAAAAAAAAAAAAAAAAAAAAAAACAGTGGGAGAGTAATATTGCCCTTTCAGCTTGTGTGCCAGTCTTGACTCCTGGGTGTGCCACCTCTCTCCCTCTCATTCAGTGGGCCATAGAAAGCCTTTTTTTTTTTTTTTTTTAAATATTATTGGGTTTCTAAAGTCTCCCTTAAAAAAAAAAAATACATAAAAAAACAGTGGGAGAGTAATATTGCCCTTTCAGCTTGTGTGCCAGTCTTGACTCCTGGGTGTGCCACCTCTCTCCCTCTCATTTAGTGGGCCATAGAAAGCCTTTTTTTTTTTTTTTTTTTTTTTTTAAATATTATTGGGTTTCTAAAGTCTCCCTTAAAAAAAAAAAAAATACATAAAAAAACAGTGGGAGAGTAATATTGCCCTTTCAGCTTGTGTGCCAGTCTTGACTCCTGGGTGTGCCACCTCTCTCTCTCATTCAGTGGGCCATAGAAAGGCTATTTATTTTTTTGTTTTTTTTAATATTATTTGGTTTCTAAAGTCTCCCTGAAAAAAAAAAAAAACATAAAAAAACAGTGGGAGAGTAATATTGCCCTTTCAGCTTGTGTGCCAGTCTTGACTCCTGGGTGTGCCACCTCTCTCCCTCTCATTCAGTGGGCCATAGAAAGCCTTTTTTTTTTTTTTTTTTAAATATTATTGGGTTTCTAAAGTCTCCCTTAAAAAAAAAAATACATAAAAAAACAGTGGGAGAGTAATATTGCCCTTTCAGCTTGTGTGCCAGTCTTGACTCCTGGGTGTGCCACCTCTCTCTCTCATTCAGTGGGCCATAGAAAGGCTATTTATTTTTTTTGTTTTTTTACTATTATTTGGTTTCTAAAGTCTCCCTGAAAAAAAAAAAAAAACAGTGGGAGAGTAATATTGCCCTTTCAGCTTGTGTGCCAGTCTTGACTCCTGGGTGTGCCACCTCTCTCTCGAATTGTGGGCCATACAAAGCCTTTTTTTTTTTTTTTTTTAATATTATTGGGTTTCTAAAGTCTCCCTTAAAAAACAAAAAATACATAAAAAAACAGTGGGAGAGTAATATTGCCCTTTCAGCTTGTGTGCCAGTCTTGACTCCTGGGTGTGCCACCTCTCTCTCTCATTCAGTGGGCCATAGAAAGGCTATTTATTTTTTTGGTTTTTTTAATATTATTTGGTTTCTAAAGTCTCCCTGAAAAAAAAACAAAAAAAAAAAAAACAGTGGGAGAGTAATATTGCCCTTTCAGCTTGTGTGCCAGTCTTGACTCCTGGGTGTGCCACCTCTCTCCCTCTCATTCATTGGGCCATAGAAAGCCTTTTTTTAAAAAAAAAAAAAAATATTATTGGGTTTCTAAAGTCTCCCTTAAAAAAAAAAAAATACATAAAAAAACAGTGGGAGAGTAATATTGCCCTTTCAGCTTGTGTGCCAGTCTTGACTCCTGGGTGTGCCACCTCTCTCCCTCTCATTCAGTGGGCCATAGAAAGCCTTTTTTTTTTTTTTTTTTTTTAAATATTATTGGGTTTCTAAAGTCTCCCTTAAAAAAAAAAAAATACATAAAAAAACAGTGGGAGAGTAATATTGCCCTTTCAGCTTGTGTGCCAGTCTTGACTCCTGGGTGTGCCACCTCTCTCTCTCATTCAGTGGGCCATAGAAAGGCTATTTATTTTTTTGGTTTTTTTACTATTATTTGGTTTCTAAAGTCTCCCTGAAAAAAAAAAAAAAAAAAAAAAAAAAACAGTGGGAGAGTAATATTGCCCTTTCAGCTTGTGTGCCAGTCTTGACTCCTGGGTGTGCCACCTCTCTCCCTCTCATTCAGTGGGCCATAGAAAGCCTTTTTTTTTTTTTTTTTTAAATATTATTGGGTTTCTAAAGTCTCCCTTAAAAAAAAAAAATACATAAAAAAACAGTGGGAGAGTAATATTGCCCTTTCAGCTTGTGTGCCAGTCTTGACTCCTGGGTGTGCCACCTCTCTCCCTCTCATTTAGTGGGCCATAGAAAGCCTTTTTATTTTTTTTTTTTTTAAATATTATTGGGTTTCTAAAGTCTCCCTTAAAAAAAAAAATACATAAAAAAACAGTGGGAGAGTAATATTGCCCTTTCAGCTTGTGTGCCAGTCTTGACTCCTGGGTGTGCCACCTCTCTCTCTCATTCAGTGGGCCATAGAAAGGCTATTTATTTTTTTGGTTTTTTTACTATTATTTGGTTTCTAAAGTCTCCCTGAAAAAAAAAAAAAAAAAAACAGTGGGAGAGTAATATTGCCCTTTCAGCTTGTGTGCCAGTCTTGACTCCTGGGTGTGCCACCTCTCTCTCTCATTCAGTGGGCCATAGAAAGGCTATTTATTTTTTTGGTTTTTTTACTATTATTTGGTTTCTAAAGTCTCCCTGAAAAAAAAAAAAAAAACAGTGGGAGAGTAATATTGCCCTTTCAGCTTGTGTGCCAGTCTTGACTCCTGGGTGTGCCACCTCTCTCCCTCTCATTCAGTGGGCCATAGAAAGCCTATATATTTATTTTTTTTAAATATTATTGGGTTTCTAAAGTCTCCCTTAAAAAAAAAAAAATACATAAAAAAACAGTGGGAGAGTAATATTGCCCTTTCAGCATGTGTGCCAGTCTTGACTCCTGGGTGTGCCACCTCTCTCCCTCTCATTCAGTGGGCCATAGAAAGGCTATTTATTTTTTTGGTTTTTTTAATATTATTTGGTTTCTAAAGTCTCCCTGAAAAAAAAAAAAAAACAGTGGGAGAGTAATATTGCCCTTTCAGCTTGTGTGCCAGTCTTGACTCCTGGGTGTGCCACCTCTCTCTCGAATTGTGGGCCATACAAAGCCTTTTTTTTTTTTTTTTTTAATATTATTGGGTTTCTAAAGTCTCCCTTAAAAAACAAAAAATACATAAAAAAACAGTGGGAGAGTAATATTGCCCTTTCAGCTTGTGTGCCAGTCTTGACTCCTGGGTGTGCCACCTCTCTCTCTCATTCAGTGGGCCATAGAAAGGCTATTTATTTTTTTGGTTTTTTTAATATTATTTGGTTTCTAAAGTCTCCCTGAAAAAAAAACAAAAAAAAAAAAAACAGTGGGAGAGTAATATTGCCCTTTCAGCTTGTGTGCCAGTCTTGACTCCTGGGTGTGCCACCTCTCTCCCTCTCATTCATTGGGCCATAGAAAGCCTTTTTTAAAAAAAAAAATATTATTGGGTTTCTAAAGTCTCCCTTAAAAAAAAAAAAATACATAAAAAAACAGTGGGAGAGTAATATTGCCCTTTCAGCTTGTGTGCCAGTCTTGACTCCTGGGTGTGCCACCTCTCTCCCTCTCATTCAGTGGGCCATAGAAAGCCTTTTTTTTTTTTTTTTTTTAAATATTATTGGGTTTCTAAAGTCTCCCTTAAAAAAAAAAAAATACATAAAAAAACAGTGGGAGAGTAATATTGCCCTTTCAGCTTGTGTGCCAGTCTTGACTCCTGGGTGTGCCACCTCTCTCTCTCATTCAGTGGGCCATAGAAAGGCTATTTATTTTTTTGGTTTTTTTACTATTATTTGGTTTCTAAAGTCTCCCTGAAAAAAAAAAAAAAAAAAAAAAAAAAACAGTGGGAGAGTAATATTGCCCTTTCAGCTTGTGTGCCAGTCTTGACTCCTGGGTGTGCCACCTCTCTCCCTCTCATTCAGTGGGCCATAGAAAGCATTTTTTTTTTTTTTTTTTAAATATTATTGGGTTTCTAAAGTCTCCCTTAAAAAAAAAAAATACATAAAAAAACAGTGGGAGAGTAATATTGCCCTTTCAGCTTGTGTGCCAGTCTTGACTCCTGGGTGTGCCACCTCTCTCCCTCTCATTTAGTGGGCCATAGAAAGCCTTTTTATTTATTTTTTTTTTAAATATTATTGGGTTTCTAAAGTCTCCCTTAAAAAAAAAAAATACATAAAAAAATAGTGGGAGAGTAATATTGCCCTTTCAGCTTGTGTGCCAGTCTTGACTCCTGGGTGTGCCACCTCTCTCTCTCATTCAGTGGGCCATAGAAAGGCTATTTATTTTTTTGGTTTTTTTACTATTATTTGGTTTCTAAAGTCTCCCTGAAAAAAAAAAAAAAAAAACAGTGGGAGAGTAATATTGCCCTTTCAGCTTGTGTGCCAGTCTTGACTCCTGGGTGTGCCACCTCTCTCTCTCATTCAGTGGGCCATAGAAAGGCTATTTATTTTTTTGGTTTTTTTACTATTATTTGGTTTCTAAAGTCTCCCTGAAAAAAAAAAAAAAAACAGTGGGAGAGTAATATTGCCCTTTCAGCTTGTGTGCCAGTCTTGACTCCTGGGTGTGCCACCTCTCTCCCTCTCATTCAGTGGGCCATAGAAAGCCTATATATTTATTTTTTTTAAATATTATTGGGTTTCTAAAGTCTCCCTTAAAAAAAAAAAAATACATAAAAAAACAGTGGGAGAGTAATATTGCCCTTTCAGCATGTGTGCCAGTCTTGACTCCTGGGTGTGCCACCTCTCTCCCTCTCATTCAGTGGGCCATAGAAAGCCTTTTTTTTTTTTTTTTAAAATATTATTGGGTTTCTAAAGTCTCCCTTAAAAAAAAAAAAATACATAAAAAAACAGTGGGAGAGTAATATTGCCCTTTCAGCTTGTGTGCCAGTCTTGACTCCTGGGTGTGCCACCTCTCTCCCTCTCATTCAGTGGGCCATAGAAAGCCTTTTTTTTTTTTTTTTTTTTAAATATTATTGGGTTTCTAAAGTCTCCCTTAAAAAAAAAAAATACATAAAAAAACAGTGGGAGAGTAATATTGCCCTTTCAGCTTGTGTGCCAGTCTTGACTCCTGGGTGTGCCACCTCTCTCTCTCATTCAGTGGGCCATAGAAAGGCTATTTATTTTTTTGGTTTTTTTACTATTATTTGGTTTCTAAAGTCTCCCTGAAAAAAAAAAAAAAAAAAACAGTGGGAGAGTAATATTGCCCTTTCAGCTTGTGTGCCAGTCTTGACTCCTGGGTGTGCCACCTCTCTCTCTCATTCAGTGGGCCATAGAAAGGCTATTTATTTTTTTGGTTTTTTTACTATTATTTGGTTTCTAAAGTCTCCCTGAAAAAAAAAAAAAAAAACAGTGGGAGAGTAATATTGCCCTTTCAGCTTGTGTGCCAGTCTTGACTCCTGGGTGTGCCACCTCTCTCTCTCATTCAGTGGGCCATAGAAAGGCTATTTATTTTTTTGGTTTTTTTAATATTATTTGGTTTCTAAAGTCTCCCTGAAAAAAAAAAAACATAAAAAAACAGTGGGAGAGTAATATTGCCCTTTCAGCTTGTGTGCCAGTCTTGACTCCTGGGTGTGCCACCTCTCTCTCTCATTCAGTGGGCCATAGAAAGGCTATTTATTTTTTTTGTTTTTTTACTATTATTTGGTTTCTAAAGTCTCCCTGAAAAAAAAAAACAGTGGGAGAGTAATATTGCCCTTTTAGCTTGTGTGCCAGTCTTGACTCCTGGGTGTGCCACCTCTCTCCCTCTCATTCAGTGGGCCATAGAAAGCCTTTTTTTTTTTTTTTTTTTAAATATTATTGGGTTTCTAAAGTCTCCCTTAAAAAAAAAAATACATAAAAAAACAGTGGGAGAGTAATATTGCCCTTTCAGCTTGTGTGCCAGTCTTGACTCCTGGGTGTGCCACCTCTCTCCCTCTCATTCAGTGGGCCATAGAAAGCCTTTTTTTTTTTTTTTTTTTAAATATTATTGGGTTTCTAAAGTCTCCCTTAAAAAATAAAAAAATACATAAAAAAAACAGTGGGAGAGTAATATTGCCCTTTCAGCTTGTGTGCCAGTCTTGACTCCTGGGTGTGCCACCTCTCTCCCTCTCATTCAGTGGGCCATAGAAAGCCTATTTATTTATTTTTTTAAATATTATTGGGTTTCTAAAGTCTCCCTTAAAAAAAAAAAATACATAAAAAAACAGTGGGAGAGTAATATTGCCCTTTCAGCTTGTGTGCCAGTCTTGACTCCTGGGTGTGCCACCTCTCTCCCTCTCATTCAGTGGGCCATAGAAAGCCTTTTTTTTTTTTTTTTTTAAATATTATTGGGTTTCTAAAGTCTCCCTTAAAAAAAAAAAAATACATAAAAAAACAGTGGGAGAGTAATATTGCCCTTTCAGCTTGTGTGCCAGTCTTGACTCCTGGGTGTGCCACCTCTCTCCCTCTCATTCAGTGGGCCATAGAAAGCCTTTTTTTTTTTTTTTTTTTAAATATTATTGGGTTTCTAAAGTCTCCCTTAAAAAAAAAAATACATAAAAAAACAGTGGGAGAGTAATATTGCCCTTTCAGCTTGTGTGCCAGTCTTGACTTCTGGGTGTGCCACCTCTCTCTCTCATTCAGTGGGCCATAGAAAGGCTATTTATTTTTTTGGTTTTTTTACTATTATTTGGTTTCTAAAGTCTCCCTGAAAAAAAAAAAAAAAAAAAAAAAAACAGTGGGAGAGTAATATTGCCCTTTCAGCTTGTGTGCCAGTCTTGACTCCTGGGTGTGCCACCTCTCTCCCTCTCATTCAGTGGGCCATAGAAAGCCTTTTTTTTTTTTTTTTTTTTTAAATATTATTGGGTTTCTAAAGTCTCCCTTAAAAAAAAAAATACATAAAAAAACAGTGGGAGAGTAATATTGCCCTTTCAGCTTGTGTGCCAGTCTTGATACCTGGGTGTGCCACCTCTCTCCCTCTCATTCAGTGGGCCATAGAAAGCCTTTTTTGTTTTTTGTTTTTAAATATTATTGGGTTTCTAAAGTCTCCCTTAAAAAAAAAAAATACATAAAAAAACAGTGGGAGAGTAATATTGCCCTTTCAGCTTGTGTGCCAGTCTTGACTCCTGGGTGTGCCACCTCTCTCCCTCTCATTCAGTGGGCCATAGAAAGCCTATTTATTTATTTTTTAAAATATTATTGGGTTTCTAAAGTCTCCCTTAAAAAAAAAAATACATAAAAAAACAGTGGGAGAGTAATATTGCCCTTTCAGCTTGTGTGCCAGTCTTGACTCCTGGGTGTGCCACCTCTCTCCCTCTCATTCAGTGGGCCATAGAAAGCCTTTTTTTTTTTTTTTTTTTTAAATATTATTGGGTTTCTAAAGTCTCCCTTAAAAAAAAAAAAAAATACATAAAAAAACAGTGGGAGAGTAATATTGCCCTTTCAGCTTGTGTGCCAGTCTTGACTCCTGGGTGTGCCACCTCTCTCTCTCATTCAGTGGGCCATAGAAAGGCTATTTATTTTTTTGGTTTTTTTACTATTATTTGGTTTCTAAAGTCTCCCTGAAAAAAAAAAAAAAAAAAAAAAAAAACAGTGGGAGAGTAATATTGCCCTTTCAGCTTGTGTGCCAGTCTTGACTCCTGGGTGTGCCACCTCTCTCCCTCTCATTCAGTGGGCCATAGAAAGCCTTTTTTTTTTTTTTTTTTAAATATTATTGGGTTTCTAAAGTCTCCCTTAAAAAAAAAAATACATAAAAAAACAGTGGGAGAGTAATATTGCCCTTTC
>NC_135239.1:127308166-127313166 GCF_051348905.1 Ranitomeya variabilis | reverse complement strand
AATATTATTGGGTTTCTAAAGTCTCCCTTAAAAAAAAAAAAATACATAAAAAAACAGTGGGAGAGTAATATTGCCCTTTCAGCTTGTGTGCCAGTCTTGACTCCTGGGTGTGCCACCTCTCTCCCTCTCATTCAGTGGGCCATAGAAAGCCTATTTATTTATTTTTTTAAAATATTATTGGGTTTCTAAAGTCTCCCTTAAAAAAAAAAAATACATAAAAAAACAGTGGGAGAGTAATATTGCCCTTTCAGCATGTGTGCCAGTCTTGACTCCTGGGTGTGCCACCTCTCTCCCTCTCATTCAGTGGGCCATAGAAAGCTTTTTTTTTTTTTTTTTTTTAAATATTATTGGGTTTCTAAAGTCTCCCTTAAAAAAAAAAAATACATAAAAAAACAGTGGGAGAGTAATATTGCCCTTTCAGCTTGTGTGCCAGTCTTGACTCCTGGGTGTGCCACCTCTCTCCCTCTCATTCAGTGGGCCATAGAAAGCCTTTTTTTTTTTTTTTTTTTAAATATTATTGGGTTTCTAAAGTCTCCCTTAAAAAAAAAAAATACATAAAAAAACAGTGGGAGAGTAATATTGCCCTTTCAGCTTGTGTGCCAGTCTTGACTCCTGGGTGTGCCACCTCTCTCTCTCATTCAGTGGGCCATAGAAAGGCTATTTATTTTTTTGGTTTTTTTACTATTATTTGGTTTCTAAAGTCTCCCTGAAAAAAAAAAAAAAAAAAAAAAAAAAAACAGTGGGAGAGTAATATTGCCCTTTCAGCTTGTGTGCCAGTCTTGACTCCTGGGTGTGCCACCTCTCTCTCTCATTCAGTGGGCCATAGAAAGGCTATTTATTTTTTTGGTTTTTTTACTATTATTTGGTTTCTAAAGTCTCCCTGAAAAAAAAAAAAAAAAACAGTGGGAGAGTAATATTGCCCTTTCAGCTTGTGTGCCAGTCTTGACTCCTGGGTGTGCCACCTCTCTCTCTAATTGTGGGCCATACAAAGCCTTTTTTTTTTTTTTTTAAATATTATTGGGTTTCTAAAGTCTCCCTTAAAAAACAAAAAATACATAAAAAAACAGTGGGAGAGTAATATTGCCCTTTCAGCTTGTGTGCCAGTCTTGACTCCTGGGTGTGCCACCTCTCTCTCTCATTCAGTGGGCCATAGAAAGGCTATTTATTTTTTTGGTTTTTTTAATATTATTTGGTTTCTAAAGTCTCCCTGAAAAAAAAAAACATAAAAAAACAGTGGGAGAGTAATATTGCCCTTTCAGCTTGTGTGCCAGTCTTGACTCCTGGGTGTGCCACCTCTCTCTCTCATTCAGTGGGCCATAGAAAGGCTATTTATTTTTTTGGTTTTTTTACTATTATTTGGTTTCTAAAGTCTCCCTGAAAAAAAAAAAAAAAAAAAAAAAAACAGTGGGAGAGTAATATTGCCCTTTTAGCTTGTGTGCCAGTCTTGACTCCTGGGTGTGCCACCTCTCTCCCTCTCATTCAGTGGGCCATAGAAAGCCTTTTTTTTTTTTTTTTTTTTAAATATTATTGGGTTTCTAAAGTCTCCCTTAAAAAAAAAATACATAAAAAAACAGTGGGAGAGTAATATTGCCCTTTCAGCTTGTGTGCCAGTCTTGACTCCTGGGTGTGCCACCTCTCTCCCTCTCATTCAGTGGGCCATAGAAAGCCTTTTTTTTTTTTTTTTTTGAATATTATTGGGTTTCTAAAGTCTCCCTTAAAAAATAAAAAAATACATAAAAAAAACAGTGGGAGAGTAATATTGCCCTTTCAGCTTGTGTGCCAGTCTTGACTCCTGGGTGTGCCACCTCTCTCCCTCTCATTCAGTGGGCCATAGAAAGCCTATTTATTTTTTTTTAAAAATATTATTGGGTTTCTAAAGTCTCCCTTAAAAAAAAAAAAATATACATAAAAAAACAGTGGGAGAGTAATATTGCCCTTTCAGCTTGTGTGCCAGTCTTGACTCCTGGGTGTGCCACCTCTCTCCCTCTCATTCAGTGGGCCATAGAAAGCCTTTTTTTTTTTTTTTTTTTTAAATATTATTGGGTTTCTAAAGTCTCCCTTAAAAAAAAAAAAATACATAAAAAACAGTGGGAGAGTAATATTGCCCTTTCAGCTTGTGTGCCAGTCTTGACTTCTGGGTGTGCCACCTCTCTCTCTCATTCAGTGGGCCATAGAAAGGCTATTTATTTTTTTGGTTTTTTTACTATTATTTGGTTTCTAAAGTCTCCCTGAAAAAAAAAAAAAAAAAACAGTGGGAGAGTAATATTGCCCTTTCAGCTTGTGTGCCAGTCTTGACTCCTGGGTGTGCCACCTCTCTCCCTCTCATTCAGTGGGCCATAGAAAGCCTTTTTTTTTTTTTTTTTTTTTAAATATTATTGGGTTTCTAAAGTCTCCCTTAAAAAAAAAAATACATAAAAAAACAGTGGGAGAGTAATATTGCCCTTTCAGCTTGTGTGCCAGTCTTGATACCTGGGTGTGCCACCTCTCTCCCTCTCATTCAGTGGGCCATAGAAAGCCTTTTTTGTTTTTTGTTTTTAAATATTATTGGGTTTCTAAAGTCTCCCTTAAAAAAAAAAAATACATAAAAAAACAGTGGGAGAGTAATATTGCCCTTTCAGCTTGTGTGCCAGTCTTGACTCCTGGGTGTGCCACCTCTCTCCCTCTCATTCAGTGGGCCATAGAAAGCCTATTTATTTATTTTTTTAAATATTATTGGGTTTCTAAAGTTTCCCTTAAAAAAAAAAAATACATAAAAAAACAGTGGGAGAGTAATATTGCCCTTTCAGCTTGTGTGCCAGTCTTGACTCCTGGGTGTGCCACCTCTCTCCCTCTCATTCAGTGGGCCATAGAAAGCCTTTTTTTTTTTTTTTTTTTTTAATATTATTGGGTTTCTAAAGTCTCCCTTAAAAAAAAAAAAATACATAAAAAAACAGTGGGAGAGTAATATTGCCCTTTCAGCTTGTGTGCCAGTCTTGACTCCTGGGTGTGCCACCTCTCTCCCTCTCATTCAGTGGGCCATAGAAAGCCTTTTTTAAAAAAAAAAATATATATATTATTGGGTTTCTAAAGTCTCCCTTAAAAAAAAAAAAAATACATAAAAAAACAGTGGGAGAGTAATATTGCCCTTTCAACTTGTGTGCCAGTCTTGACTCCTGGGTGTGCCACCTCTCTCTCTCATTCAGTGGGCCATAGAAAGGCTATTTATTTTTTTGGGTTTTTTACTATTATTTGGTTTCTAAAGTCTCCCTGAAAAAAAAAAAAAAAAAAAAAAAAAGTGGGAGAGTAATATTGCCCTTTCAGCTTGTGTGCCAGTCTTGACTCCTGGGTGTGCCACCTCTCTCCCTCTCATTCAGTGGGCCATAGAAAGCCTTTTTTTTTTTTTTTTTTAAATATTATTGGGTTTCTAAAGTCTCCCTTAAAAAAAAAAATACATAAAAAAACAGTGGGAGAGTAATATTGCCCTTTCAGCTTGTGTGCCAGTCTTGACTCCTGGGTGTGCCACCTCTCTCCCTCTCATTCAGTGGGCCATAGAAAGCCTTTTTTTTTTTTTTTTTTTTAAATATTATTGGGTTTCTAAAGTCTCCCTTAAAAAAAAAAAAAATACATAAAAAAACAGTGGGAGAGTAATATTGCCCTTTCAGCTTGTGTGCCAGTCTTGACTCCTGGGTGTGCCACCTCTCTCTCTCTCATTCAGTGGGCCATAGAAAGGCTATTTATTTTTTTGGTTTTTTTAATATTATTTGGTTTCTAAAGTCTCCCTGAAAAAAAAAAAAAACATAAAAAAACAGTGGGAGAGTAATATTGCCCTTTCAGCTTGTGTGCCAGTCTTGACTCCTGGGTGTGCCACCTCTCTCCCTCTCATTCAGTGGGCCATAGAAAGCCTATTTTTTTTTTTTTAAATATTATTGGGTTTCTAAAGTCTCCCTTAAAAAACAAAAAATACATAAAAAAACAGTGGGAGAGTAATATTGCCCTTTCAGCTTGTGTGCCAGTCTTGACTCCTGGGTGTGCCACCTCTCTCTCTCATTCAGTGGGCCATAGAAAGGCTATTTTTTATTTTTTTTTTTTTAAATATTATTTGGTTTCTAAAGTCTCCCTGAAAAAAAAAAAAAAAAACATAAAAAAACAGTGGGAGAGTAATATTGCCCTTTCAGCTTGTGTGCCAGTCTTGACTCCTGGGTGTGCCACCTCTCTCTCTCATTCAGTGGGCCATAGAAAGGCTATTTATTTTTTTGGTTTTTTTACTATTATTTGGTTTCTAAAGTCTCCCTGAAAAAAAAAAAAAAAAAAAAACAGTGGGAGAGTAATATTGCCCTTTCAGCTTGTGTGCCAGTCTTGACTCCTGGGTGTGCCACCTCTCTCCCTCTCATTCAGTGGGCCATAGAAAGCCTTTTTTTTTTTTTTTTTTTTTAAATATTATTGGGTTTCTAAAGTCTCCCTTAAAAAAAAAAATACATAAAAAAACAGTGGGAGAGTAATATTGCCCTTTCAGCTTGTGTGCCAGTCTTGACTCCTGGGTGTGCCACCTCTCTCCCTCTCATTCAGTGGGCCATAGAAAGCCTTTTTTTTTTTTTTTTTTTAAATATTATTGGGTTTCTAAAGTCTCCCTTAAAAAAAAAAAAAATACATAAAAAAACAGTGGGAGAGTAATATTGCCCTTTCAGCTTGTGTGCCAGTCTTGACTCCTGGGTGTGCCACCTCTCTCCCTCTCATTCAGTGGGCCATAGAAAGCCTATTTATTTTTTTTTTAAAATATTATTGGGTTTCTAAAGTCTCCCTTAAAAAAAAAAAATACATAAAAAAACAGTGGGAGAGTAATATTGCCCTTTCAGCTTGTGTGCCAGTCTTGACTCCTGGGTGTGCCACCTCTCTCCCTCTCATTCAGTGGGCCATAGAAAGCCTTTTTTTTTTTTTTTTTTTTTAAATATTATTGGGTTTCTAAAGTCTCCCTTAAAAAAAAAAATACATAAAAAAACAGTGGGAGAGTAATATTGCCCTTT
>NC_135239.1:127303166-127305666 GCF_051348905.1 Ranitomeya variabilis | reverse complement strand
TAAAAAAACAGTGGGAGAGTAATATTGCCCTTTCAGCTTGTGTGCCAGTCTTGACTCCTGGGTGTGCCACCTCTCTCCCTCTCATTCAGTGGGCCATAGAAAGCCTTTTTTTTTTTTTTTTTTAAATATTATTGGGTTTCTAAAGTCTCCCTTAAAAAATAAAAAAATACATAAAAAAAACAGTGGGAGAGTAATATTGCCCTTTCAGCTTGTGTGCCAGTCTTGACTCCTGGGTGTGCCACCTCTCTCCCTCTCATTCAGTGGGCCATAGAAAGCCTATTTATTTTTTTTTAAAAATATTATTGGGTTTCTAAAGTCTCCCTTAAAAAAAAAAAAATATACATAAAAAAACAGTGGGAGAGTAATATTGCCCTTTCAGCTTGTGTGCCAGTCTTGACTCCTGGGTGTGCCACCTCTCTCCCTCTCATTCAGTGGGCCATAGAAAGCCTTTTTTTTTTTTTTTTTTTTAAATATTATTGGGTTTCTAAAGTCTCCCTTAAAAAAAAAAAAATACATAAAAAAACAGTGGGAGAGTAATATTGCCCTTTCAGCTTGTGTGCCAGTCTTGACTTCTGGGTGTGCCACCTCTCTCTCTCATTCAGTGGGCCATAGAAAGGCTATTTATTTTTTTGGTTTTTTTACTATTATTTGGTTTCTAAAGTCTCCCTGAAAAAAAAAAAAAAAAAACAGTGGGAGAGTAATATTGCCCTTTCAGCTTGTGTGCCAGTCTTGACTCCTGGGTGTGCCACCTCTCTCCCTCTCATTCAGTGGGCCATAGAAAGCCTTTTTTTTTTTTTTTTTTTTTAAATATTATTGGGTTTCTAAAGTCTCCCTTAAAAAAAAAAATACATAAAAAAACAGTGGGAGAGTAATATTGCCCTTTCAGCTTGTGTGCCAGTCTTGATACCTGGGTGTGCCACCTCTCTCCCTCTCATTCAGTGGGCCATAGAAAGCCTTTTTTGTTTTTTGTTTTTAAATATTATTGGGTTTCTAAAGTCTCCCTTAAAAAAAAAAAATACATAAAAAAACAGTGGGAGAGTAATATTGCCCTTTCAGCTTGTGTGCCAGTCTTGACTCCTGGGTGTGCCACCTCTCTCCCTCTCATTCAGTGGGCCATAGAAAGCCTATTTATTTATTTTTTTAAATATTATTGGGTTTCTAAAGTTTCCCTTAAAAAAAAAAAATACATAAAAAAACAGTGGGAGAGTAATATTGCCCTTTCAGCTTGTGTGCCAGTCTTGACTCCTGGGTGTGCCACCTCTCTCCCTCTCATTCAGTGGGCCATAGAAAGCCTTTTTTTTTTTTTTTTTTTTTAATATTATTGGGTTTCTAAAGTCTCCCTTAAAAAAAAAAAAATACATAAAAAAACAGTGGGAGAGTAATATTGCCCTTTCAGCTTGTGTGCCAGTCTTGACTCCTGGGTGTGCCACCTCTCTCCCTCTCATTCAGTGGGCCATAGAAAGCCTTTTTTAAAAAAAAAAATATATATATTATTGGGTTTCTAAAGTCTCCCTTAAAAAAAAAAAAAATACATAAAAAAACAGTGGGAGAGTAATATTGCCCTTTCAACTTGTGTGCCAGTCTTGACTCCTGGGTGTGCCACCTCTCTCTCTCATTCAGTGGGCCATAGAAAGGCTATTTATTTTTTTGGGTTTTTTACTATTATTTGGTTTCTAAAGTCTCCCTGAAAAAAAAAAAAAAAAAAAAAAAAAGTGGGAGAGTAATATTGCCCTTTCAGCTTGTGTGCCAGTCTTGACTCCTGGGTGTGCCACCTCTCTCCCTCTCATTCAGTGGGCCATAGAAAGCCTTTTTTTTTTTTTTTTTTAAATATTATTGGGTTTCTAAAGTCTCCCTTAAAAAAAAAAATACATAAAAAAACAGTGGGAGAGTAATATTGCCCTTTCAGCTTGTGTGCCAGTCTTGACTCCTGGGTGTGCCACCTCTCTCCCTCTCATTCAGTGGGCCATAGAAAGCCTTTTTTTTTTTTTTTTTTTTAAATATTATTGGGTTTCTAAAGTCTCCCTTAAAAAAAAAAAAAATACATAAAAAAACAGTGGGAGAGTAATATTGCCCTTTCAGCTTGTGTGCCAGTCTTGACTCCTGGGTGTGCCACCTCTCTCTCTCTCATTCAGTGGGCCATAGAAAGGCTATTTATTTTTTTGGTTTTTTTAATATTATTTGGTTTCTAAAGTCTCCCTGAAAAAAAAAAAAAACATAAAAAAACAGTGGGAGAGTAATATTGCCCTTTCAGCTTGTGTGCCAGTCTTGACTCCTGGGTGTGCCACCTCTCTCCCTCTCATTCAGTGGGCCATAGAAAGCCTATTTTTTTTTTTTTAAATATTATTGGGTTTCTAAAGTCTCCCTTAAAAAACAAAAAATACATAAAAAAACAGTGGGAGAGTAATATTGCCCTTTCAGCTTGTGTGCCAGTCTTGACTCCTGGGTGTGCCACCTCTCTCTCTCATTCAGTGGGCCATAGAAAGGCTATTTTTTATTTTTT
>NC_135239.1:127288166-127295666 GCF_051348905.1 Ranitomeya variabilis | reverse complement strand
AAAAAAAAAAAAAACAGTGGGAGAGTAATATTGCCCTTTCAGCTTGTGTGCCAGTCTTGACTCCTGGGTGTGCCACCTCTCTCTCTCATTCAGTGGGCCATAGAAAGGCTATTTATTTTTTTGGTTTTTTTAATATTATTTGGTTTCTAAAGTCTCCCTGAAAAAAAAAAAACATAAAAAAACAGTGGGAGAGTAATATTGCCCTTTCAGCTTGTGTGCCAGTCTTGACTCCTGGGTGTGCCACCTCTCTCTCTCATTCAGTGGGCCATAGAAAGGCTATTTATTTTTTTGGTTTTTTTACTATTATTTGGTTTCTAAAGTCTCCCTGAAAAAAAAAAAAAATACATAAAAAAACAGTGGGAGAGTAATATTGCCCTTTCAGCTTGTGTGCCAGTCTTGACTCCTGGGTGTGCCACCTCTCTCCCTCTCATTCAGTGGGCCATAGAAAGCCTATTTATTTTTTTTTTTAAATATTATTGGGTTTCTAAAGTCTCCCTTAAAAAAAAAAAAAATACATAAAAAAACAGTGGGAGAGTAATATTGCCCTTTAAGCTTGTGTGCCAGTCTTGACTCCTGGGTGTGCCACCTCTCTCCCTCTCATTCAGTGGGCCATAGAAAGCCTTTTTTTTTTTTTTTTTTAAATATTATTGGGTTTCTAAAGTCTCCCTTAAAAAAAAAAAAATACATAAAAAAACAGTGGGAGAGTAATATTGCCCTTTCAGCTTGTGTGCCAGTCTTGACTCCTGGGTGTGCCACCTCTCTCCCTCTCATTCAGTGGGCCATAGAAAGCCTTTTTTAAAAAAAAAAAATATATATATTATTGGGTTTCTAAAGTCTCCCTTAAAAAAAAAAAAAAACATAAAAAAACAGTGGGAGAGTAATATTGCCCTTTCAGCTTGTGTGCCAGTCTTGACTCCTGGGTGTGCCACCTCTCTCTCTCATTCAGTGGGCCATAGAAAGGCTATTTATTTTTTTGGTTTTTTTACTATTATTTGGTTTCTAAAGTCTCCCTGAAAAAAAAAAAAAAAAAAACAGTGGGAGAGTAATATTGCCCTTTCAGCTTGTGTGCCAGTCTTGACTCCTGGGTGTGCCACCTCTCTCCCTCTCATTCAGTGGGCCATAGAAAGCCTTTTTTTTTTTTTTTTTTTTTTAAATATTATTGGGTTTCTAAAGTCTCCCTTAAAAAAAAAAAAATACATAAAAAAACAGTGGGAGAGTAATATTGCCCTTTCAGCTTGTGTGCCAGTCTTGACTCCTGGGTGTGCCACCTCTCTCTCTCATTCAGTGGGCCATAGAAAGGCTATTTATTTTTTTGGTTTTTTTAATATTATTTGGTTTCTAAAGTCTCCCTGAAAAAAAAAAAAAAAACATAAAAAAACAGTGGGAGAGTAATATTGCCCTTTCAGCTTGTGTGCCAGTCTTGACTCCTGGGTGTGCCACCTCTCTCCCTCTCATTCAGTGGGCCATAGAAAGCCTATTTATTTATTTTTTTAAATATTATTGGGTTTCTAAAGTCTCCCTTAAAAAACAAAAAATACATAAAAAAACAGTGGGAGAGTGATATTGCCCTTTCAGCTTGTGTGCCAGTCTTGACTCCTGGGTGTGCCACCTCTCTCTCTCATTCAGTGGGCCATAGAAAGGCTATTTTTTTTTTTTTTTTTAATATTATTTGGTTTCTAAAGTCTCCCTGAAAAAAAAAAAAAAAACATAAAAAAACAGTGGGAGAGTAATATTGCCCTTTCAGCTTGTGTGCCAGTCTTGACTCCTGGGTGTGCCACCTCTCTCTCTCATTCAGTGGGCCATAGAAAGGCTATTTATTTTTTTGGTTTTTTTACTATTATTTGGTTTCTAAAGTCTCCCTGAAAAAAAAAAAAAAACAGTGGGAGAGTAATATTGCCCTTTCAGCTTGTGTGCCAGTCTTGACTCCTGGGTGTGCCACCTCTCTCCCTCTCATTCAGTGGGCCATAGAAAGCCTTTTTTTTTTTTTTTTTTTAAATATTATTGGGTTTCTAAAGTCTCCCTTAAAAAAAAAAAATACATAAAAAAACAGTGGGAGAGTAATATTGCCCTTTCAGCTTGTGTGCCAGTCTTGACTCCTGGGTGTGCCACCTCTCTCTCTCATTCAGTGGGCCATAGAAAGGCTATTTATTTTTTTGGTTTTTTTAATATTATTTGGTTTCTAAAGTCTCCCTGAAAAAAAAAAAAAACCATAAAAAAACAGTGGGAGAGTAATATTGCCCTTTCAGCTTGTGTGCCAGTCTTGACTCCTGGGTGTGCCACCTCTCTCCCTCTCATTCAGTGGGCCATAGAAAGCCTATTTATTTATTTTTTTAAATATTATTGGGTTTCTAAAGTCTCCCTTAAAAAACAAAAAATACATAAAAAAACAGTGGGAGAGTAATATTGCCCTTTCAGCTTGTGTGCCAGTCTTGACTCCTGGGTGTGCCACCTCTCTCTCTCATTCAGTGGGCCATAGAAAGGCTATTTTTTTTTTTTTTTTTAATATTATTTGGTTTCTAAAGTCTCCCTGAAAAAAAAAAAAACATAAAAAAACAGTGGGAGAGTAATATTGCCCTTTCAGCTTGTGTGCCAGTCTTGACTCCTGGGTGTGCCACCTCTCTCTCTCATTCAGTGGGCCATAGAAAGGCTATTTATTTTTTTGGTTTTTTTACTATTATTTGGTTTCTAAAGTCTCCTTGAAAAAAAAAAAAAAAAAACAGTGGGAGAGTAATATTGCCCTTTCAGCTTGTGTGCCAGTCTTGACTCCTGGGTGTGCCACCTCTCTCTCTCATTCAGTGGGCCATAGAAAGGCTATTTATTTTTTTGGTTTTTTTAATATTATTTGGTTTCTAAAGTCTCCCTGAAAAAAAAAAACATAAAAAAACAGTGGGAGAGTAATATTGCCCTTTCAGCTTGTGTGCCAGTCTTGACTCCTGGGTGTGCCACCTCTCTCTCTCATTCAGTGGGCCATAGAAAGGCTATTTATTTTTTTGGTTTTTTTACTATTATTTGGTTTCTAAAGTCTCCCTGAAAAAAAAAAAAAAAAAAAAAAAAACAGTGGGAGAGTAATATTGCCCTTTTAGCTTGTGTGCCAGTCTTGACTCCTGGGTGTGCCACCTCTCTCCCTCTCATTCAGTGGGCCATAGAAAGCCTTTTTTTTTTTTTTTTTTTAAATATTATTGGGTTTCTAAAGTCTCCCTTAAAAAAAAAAAATACATAAAAAAACAGTGGGAGAGTAATATTGCCCTTTCAGCTTGTGTGCCAGTCTTGACTCCTGGGTGTGCCACCTCTCTCCCTCTCATTCAGTGGGCCATAGAAAGCCTATTTATTTTTTTTTTAAAATATTATTGGGTTTCTAAAGTCTCCCTTAAAAAAAAAAAAATACATAAAAAAACAGTGGGAGAGTAATATTGCCCTTTCAGCTTGTGTGCCAGTCTTGACTCCTGGGTGTGCCACCTCTCTCCCTCTCATTCAGTGGGCCATAGAAAGCCTTTTTTTTTTTTTTTTTAAATATTATTGGGTTTCTAAAGTCTCCCTTAAAAAAAAAAAAAATACATAAAAAAACAGTGGGAGAGTAATATTGCCCTTTCAGCTTGTGTGCCAGTCTTGACTCCTGGGTGTGCCACCTCTCTCCCTCTCATTCAGTGGGCCATAGAAAACCTATTTATTTTTTTAAAAAAATATTATTGGGTTTCTAAAGTCTCCCTTAAAAAAAAAACATAAAAAAACAGTGGGAGAGTAATATTGCCCTTTCAGCTTGTGTGCCAGTCTTGACTCCTGGGTGTGCCACCTCTCTCCCTCTCATTCAGTGGGCCATAGAAAGCCTTTTTTGTTTTTTTTTTTTAAATATTATTGGGTTTCTAAAGTCTCCCTTAAAAAAAAAAAATACATAAAAAAACAGTGGGAGAGTAATATTGCCCTTTCAGCTTGTGTGCCAGTCTTGACTCCTGGGTGTGCCACCTCTCTCTCTCATTCAGTGGGCCATAGAAAGGCTATTTATTTTTTGGGTTTTTTTACTATTATTTGGTTTCTAAAGTCTCCCTGAAAAAAAACAACAAAAAAAAAAAAACAGTGGGAGAGTAATATTGCCCTTTCAGCTTGTGTGCCAGTCTTGACTCCTGGGTGTGCCACCTCTCTCCCTCTCATTCAGTGGGCCATAGAAAGCCTTTTTTTTAAAAAAAAAAAAAAATATTATTGGGTTTCTAAAGTCTCCCTTAAAAAAAAAAATACATAAAAAAACAGTGGGAGAGTAATATTGCCCTTTCAGCTTGTGTGCCAGTCTTGACTCCTGGGTGTGCCACCTCTCTCCCTCTCATTCAGTGGGCCATAGAAAGCCTTTTTTGTTTTTGTGTTTTAAATATTATTGGGTTTCTAAAGTCTCCCTTAAAAAAAAAAAAATACATAAAAAAACAGTGGGAGAGTAATATTGCCCTTTCAGCTTGTGTGCCAGTCTTGACTCCTGGGTGTGCCACCTCTCTCCCTCTCATTCAGTGGGCCATAGAAAGCCTTTTTTTTTTTTTTTTAAATATTATTGGGTTTCTAAAGTCTCCCTTAAAAAAAAAAAAATACATAAAAAAACAGTGGGAGAGTAATATTGCCCTTTCAGCTTGTGTGCCAGTCTTGACTCCTGGGTGTGCCACCTCTCTCCCTCTCATTCAGTGGGCCATAGAAAGCCTTTTTTTTTTTTTTTTTTAAATATTATTGGGTTTCTAAAGTCTCCCTTAAAAAAAAAAAAAAACATAAAAAAACAGTGGGAGAGTAATATTGCCCTTTCAGCTTGTGTGCCAGTCTTGACTCCTGGGTGTGCCACCTCTCTCCCTCTCATTCAGTGGGCCATAGAAAGCCTTTTTTTTTTTTTTTTTTTAAATATTATTGGGTTTCTAAAGTCTCCCTTAAAAAAAAAAAAAATACATAAAAAAACAGTGGGAGAGTAATATTGCCCTTTCAGCTTGTGTGCCAGTCTTGACTCCTGGGTGTGCCACCTCTCTCTCTCATTCAGTGGGCCATAGAAAGGCTATTTATTTTTTTGGTTTTTTTACTATTATTTGGTTTCTAAAGTCTCCCTGAAAAAAAAAAAAAAAAAAAAAAAACAGTGGGAGAGTAATATTGCCCTTTCAGCTTGTGTGCCAGTCTTGACTCCTGGGTGTGCCACCTCTCTCTCTAATTGTGGGCCATACAAAGCCTTTTTTTTTTTTTTTTTTAAATATTATTGGGTTTCTAAAGTCTCCCTTAAAAAACAAAAAATACATAAAAAAACAGTGGGAGAGTAATATTGCCCTTTCAGCTTGTGTTCCAGTCTTGACTCCTGGGTGTGCCACCTCTCTCTCTCATTCAGTGGGCCATAGAAAGGCTATTTATTTTTTTGGTTTTTTTAATATTATTTGGTTTCTAAAGTCTCCCTGAAAAAAAAAAATAAATAAAAAAACAGTGGGAGAGTAATATTGCCCTTTCAGCTTGTGTGCCAGTCTTGACTCCTGGGTGTGCCACCTCTCTCCCTCTCATTCAGTGGGCCATAGAAAGCCTTTTTTTTTTTTTTTTTTAAATATTATTGGGTTTCTAAAGTCTCCCTTAAAAAAAAAAAAAATACATAAAAAAACAGTGGGAGAGTAATATTGCCCTTTCAGTTTGTGTGCCAGTCTTGACTCCTGGGTGTGCCACCTCTCTCCCTCTCATTCAGTGGGCCATAGAAAGCCTTTTTTTTTTTTTTTTTTTTTTAAATATTATTGGGTTTCTAAAGTCTCCCTTAAAAAAAAAAAAATACATAAAAAAACAGTGGGAGAGTAATATTGCCCTTTCAGCTTGTGTGCCAGTCTTGACTCCTGGGTGTGCCACCTCTCTCTCTCATTCAGTGGGCCATAGAAAGGCTATTTATTTTTTTGGTTTTTTTACTATTATTTGGTTTCTAAAGTCTCCCTGAAAAAAAAAAAAAAAACAGTGGGAGAGTAATATTGCCCTTTCAGCTTGTGTGCCAGTCTTGACTCCTGGGTGTGCCACCTCTCTCCCTCTCATTCAGTGGGCCATAGAAAGCCTTTTTTTTTTTTTTTTTTAAATATTATTGGGTTTCTAAAGTCTCCCTTAAAAAAAAAAAATACATAAAAAAACAGTGGGAGAGTAATATTGCCCTTTCAGCTTGTGTGCCAGTCTTGACTCCTGGGTGTGCCACCTCTCTCTCTCATTCAGTGGGCCATAGAAAGGCTATTTATTTTTTTGGTTTTTTTAATATTATTTGGTTTCTAAAGTCTCCCTGAAAAAAAAAAAAAACCATAAAAAAACAGTGGGAGAGTAATATTGCCCTTTCAGCTTGTGTGCCAGTCTTGACTCCTGGGTGTGCCACCTCTCTACCTCTCATTCAGTGGGCCATAGAAAGCCTATTTATTTATTTTTTTAAATATTATTGGGTTTCTAAAGTCTCCCTTAAAAAACAAAAAATACATAAAAAAACAGTGGGAGAGTAATATTGCCCTTTCAGCTTGTGTGCCAGTCTTGACTCCTGGGTGTGCCACCTCTCTCTCTCATTCAGTGGGCCATAGAAAGGCTATTTTTTTTTTTTTTTTTTAATATTATTTGGTTTCTAAAGTCTCCCTGAAAAAAAAAAAAACATAAAAAAACAGTGGGAGAGTAATATTGCCCTTTCAGCTTGTGTGCCAGTCTTGACTCCTGGGTGTGCCACCTCTCTCTCTCATTCAGTGGGCCATAGAAAGGCTATTTATTTTTTTGGTTTTTTTACTATTATTTGGTTTCTAAAGTCTCCTTGAAAAAAAAAAAAAAAAAACAGTGGGAGAGTAATATTGCCCTTTCAGCTTGTGTGCCAGTCTTGACTCCTGGGTGTGCCACCTCTCTCTCTCATTCAGTGGGCCATAGAAAGGCTATTTATTTTTTTGGTTTTTTTAATATTATTTGGTTTCTAAAGTCTCCCTGAAAAAAAAAAAACATAAAAAAACAGTGGGAGAGTAATATTGCCCTTTCAGCTTGTGTGCCAGTCTTGACTCCTGGGTGTGCCACCTCTCTCTCTCATTCAGTGGGCCATAGAAAGGCTATTTATTTTTTTGGTTTTTTTACTATTATTTGGTTTCTAAAGTCTCCCTGAAAAAAAAAAAAAAAAAAAAAAAAACAGTGGGAGAGTAATATTGCCCTTTTAGCTTGTGTGCCAGTCTTGACTCCTGGGTGTGCCACCTCTCTCCCTCTCATTCAGTGGGCCATAGAAAGCCTTTTTTTTTTTTTTTTTTTAATATTATTGGGTTTCTAAAGTCTCCCTTAAAAAAAAAAAATACATAAAAAAACAGTGGGAGAGTAATATTGCCCTTTCAGCTTGTGTGCCAGTCTTGACTCCTGGGTGTGCCACCTCTCTCCCTCTCATTCAGTGGGCCATAGAAAGCCTATTTATTTTTTTTTTTAAATATTATTGGGTTTCTAAAGTCTCCCTTAAAAAAAAAAAAATACATAAAAAAACAGTGGGAGAGTAATATTGCCCTTTCAGCTTGTGTGCCAGTCTTGACTCCT